>NW_026613389.1:0-656 GCF_029220125.1 Pseudoliparis swirei
CGTGCTACAGTCCTCCGCTCTACCAACTGAGCTATCGAAGGATCCAGAAACTCTGACATTTATGCAGCCTCTGTATCGTAACTAAATTGAACCCCCCCCAAACATTTTTACAAATATTTGACAAAAAAGTGTTTTCCAAAATATATGACAACAAACAATTCTCTCAGATATTTGACAATTTTTTTTTAACAAAAAATGGTTTAAAAAATATTTAACGAAAAAGTTTTGCAAAAAATATTAAACAATGCAAAGAGTCAAACTACAAAACGTTCTTCCTTCGAGCCGGATTTGAACCAGCGACCTAAGGATACCTGAACCGTCAATAGAGAATATCATGCTTCAGTCCTCCACTCTACCAACTGAGCTATCGAAGGATCCAGAACCTCTAGAAATGTATTCAGCCTCTGTATCGTAACTAAATATGACGCCAAAGCAATGTCCGTTTCCAAACATCAAACCACCATAATTCGAGCCGGATTTGAACCAGCGACCTAAGGATACCTTCATACTTTCAACAGAGAATATCATCCTACAGTCCTCCGCTCTACCAACTGAGCTATCGAAGGATTCAGAAACTCTGACATTTTTTCTGCCTCTGTATCGTAACTAAATTGAACCCCCCCCCAAAAAAGTGACAAATATTTGACAAAAAAGTT
>NW_026613389.1:942-7607 GCF_029220125.1 Pseudoliparis swirei
GCCTGTACTCGTCTCTCACCTACGAGAGAAAACACACACACACACACCCCGGAGGGAACGAGTAAACACACACACACACACGCCGTTCATTACTTTAGTGCGGGGAGGTTCGTCTGGAAGAAATGTACATCCTGGATGCTATTTGCCTGCATTTCCAGTCCAATATTTACATTTCCCTCATTTAGTCTCCCAGAGAGCTCGCCGTCTCCCGCCGCAACACAATTAAGACGATATTATGTATTTGTTAACAGCGCGATATAGACTTTCCGGGTTTTTTTGTTGTTGAAATGCCACGATGTAGTCATGCCGTCTCTCCAAAAGGCCACGCTTTAATCGTGCATAATTTATTTTGGACGGGCGTATCACTTTCTAAATACCATACGGGTGGATTAGAATGTCAGCGGGGCGTATTGATTTCTTTGAATGCCATTTTCATATTCCATAATGTGGTGTGTTTTAATGTTGTTGGTGCAAAACTTCTCGAGTGGGAAAGACGGACGAGACGGAGACGTCATGAGCGTCGTCGTGTTGGACAACGTGACTTCTCCTGGTCGCTTTTATTAGAAAAGTGAGTTTATTCATTATTGTTATAATTTGTCATTTTGTTTTGCCTGTTTTGTATTAATTTCTTTTTCCTGTTTTCCTCTTTACAATTGTAATCCGATTCAAACGTACACACAAAAAATTAAAATACTTATTTGATTACTGTATATCATATTGTGCATTATAAATAAAGTATATATATATATATTAAAAAAAGGAGGAAAAAGAAAAGTGAGTTTACAATCTTTTTCACAGGTGCACACAGGGTTTTGGGATTGAAGCCGCTGAGGTGAAGTCGGTTTGATACACACAAGTTTTTTTGGGAAACTGCATTCAGCAAATGGAATATTAAATCTGATTGGGCATACATACATTTATCGGGCAAGATAATTCCCAGTAACAATCTAACTGGTATGACAGACACTAATTTGCTCCTCTCTGTGGAAATCTGTTCTATAACGCATCTAATAAATAAATATCATACATACTTAAAAATTGCTCATATCATCAAATCTGATGGTAGTCACCAGCGGCAAACATTTACATTTGAAGTAAAAAAGTGTAAATGTGATTCTGAGTTTTGCATAATTCCGTTATTACCTCATCCAAGCGGCGTGTGCCACCATGTGAGGTGACGTTGGGGTTTGTCCACAACGATGCAGCCCACTCAGAATACTCTCTTCCATATACTGACAAGATGATTCTGAACCATAACCGTTTAGGAATAACTTTAGGATGACAACGCTCTGTGTCGGGACGCCCCGACAGATTCACCTCGGAGCTAAAAACAACATAAGCGCGTTGGATTGTCCACAACTGCACAAGATGTGAGGACATTTTACCATTTTTTCCCCCACCCTCTTATTTTCCATTAATTCACCATAACTGACGTTTCATGGTGACCTCAAACCTCGTTCAGGGTTCTTACACATGTTGACCAATGGATTTCCAGGACTTTTCCAGGACTTTTAACCAAATTTCCATGAACAAACTGAAATCTCGGTATATACATGAACATTTTTGAAAATGTTGCGTATTGAGAGCGTACGCCGGCTTATATTTTGAGCGTCTTTCTTTAAAAAAAAACATATTAATTATTTCAAACTCGGCGTAAATGAACATGTGATTATAACACATTTCCATGACTTTTCCAAAACTTTTATGATTTAAATTTTTTCCAGGACTTCTCCAGGCCTGGAAATGACCATTTTAAGATTCCATGACTTTTCCAGGTTTTCCATGACCGTACGGACCCTGCTCGCTCATCTTGGCGCTGCAACGTCTTAATTATCAGCGGACATATATGAACAGTGACATCGCTGCATTTGGCTCATATGAGGCCACACACACAGCCTGGTGGATTTATTGGCCTTGCTCTACTTCAAGTATCGACGTTATGTCAATCAAAATGGTTCCTTTCAGCTCACGAAGCTTCAAATAAATGAAATCTAGCTCGCTGCGCAGTCTGAAACCCATCATCGCCGCACGGGCTTCACACAAGAACAAACTAGTCGATCCTCACCTGTCCTCCCGATTTGCCGCGGCCGTACTGCCGCCCCTCCTTGAAGCCGGCGTCCCAGTCCGTCCTGATGATGCGGTCGTCCAGCCGCGTGCCGTTGATGAAGCGCATGGCGTTCTCGGCCCCTGTGCGCGTGTAGTACCTGGTCACGGCGGAGGTTAAGGTCCGTCGCAGGCGGCGAACACTTAAACACGGTCACTTTGTGGAATATTAGTCAAACTTAAATGCTGCATGGAAGACAGATGGCGGACGTGTTACTGGAGGTGCGTTTGCTGTGAGAACGAATGAACGCTTGAATGCACGAAGGATACTCGACGAAGCAGAAGCCACAGGCCGTCTTCTTGACTTTGTCCAGGCCGATGACGATGCGCTTCACGTCTCCGCTTTTAGAAAATATGTCGTGGACCTGCCAATCAAAAGTGAGAAACGTGTAAGAGATGATAAGAAGCAGCAGTTGAACTTTAGAAGGCTATCCTCAAAGTATTTTTTTTAATTTTTTACACTCATTCAATATTTTACCATAACTAACCAAAAACCGGACAATTAAAGTCAGGTTCAGTTAAAATCTCTTTAAGTAATAGGGGTTTAAGGAAATAGATATAAACTTGAGGATTGTGATACTGTGTTCTGTGGCAGACGGTGGCTCACATGGCTCAAAAAGTAGTGCAATGGCGTTTGATGTTACACAGATCGATAAATACAAATGCAGTTCCCACAGTTTTTCCTATAATTAGCTTTAAAAATAATTATTCTGCTTACCATATGGTAATATATTAACCATTGTATCATAATAACCATCTCTTGAAACACACACCTAAACACTTTAACGTTATTTGTTTATCTTTATCTTATTTGTTTATCTTTATTTATCTTATCTTAGACTTAAGTTAATACACACTTTGCACTGTTGCGTTGATTGTTGTTTGTCATGTCAAATGTTGCATCTTTCGCCAAAAAAAAAATCCTCGTTTGTGTAAACATTCCTGGCAATAAACGGATTCGGATTCTGATTCTGATAATACGTATATGGTATTTCCGGATTCTTGCCAATGCACTAATGGGTTTAAGTTCATTGAGATCCATACATCACACACACATGTTTGGCCAAACGGTCGGAACCAGAGTGTCCTACCTGGTCCTCGGTGGAATAAAAGGAGAGATTTCCTACATACAGAGTGTGGCTCTGCTTCAGCAGCTTCTCTTGATCATAGCGGTTACCCTGACAACACAAACAAAAGGAGTCATTTCAATCAGCACCGCGTCAGAATTATTGCATCTCCAAGTAAAATTACATTTAAGTAGTAGAGTAATATAAATGATTTTTTTTTAATGTGCCATTTTATTGTATTGTATATTTGTAAACATTGTTTCTGCTGCTTAACGAAATTATCTTATTTTAAATAGTCAGCGCGAGACTGAGCGCGAGCTGCCCGCTGTTGTTTGATAGCAGTGGCTAACTGTTGGCTAAAAGCTGCACAGTTAAGCTGGCGTTACGAACTTTGGGTATTGGCGGTTGTTTCCCCACTTACCTTAAAATGTTGGTCTCTGTATTGACTAACGTCAACGTAAGAATCGCTAACCAGTGCGTTTAATTTAGCCGACATTTTGAAGAAACGGCAGATAGCTGTCCGCTAGGTTCGCTAAAGTGTGCTCGTCTTACATTAGTTCCGGGTCATGTGTCCGTCCTCTAAAGAACTCCGGGGGGAAACATTCTCTCTGGGACAATATCATCGTTACACTGAGTAGCGCCCCCTGTCGGTACGTCTCCCATGCACTTTGTTTGATGTACGTTGAATATTAAATGAAATACGTAGATTGTTTTTTGGGGATTTAACTGAGCATGTTATTGTAAAATCCACAAAACGTACGTCGCTTTTACAATATACTAATTCTTAAACAATTAAATTGCCCAGTCACATGACGTGTTGTTGCTGGCAGCTGAGCTGTGAGATGTGGTGCCACTCGATTGGCTGCTGCCATTTTGTCATTGGCTGTCATTGTAGTGAATCACCAATTCACGTCCTTTTGGGGGTTATCCATGGATATTAAAATCAAAATTGTTCTCATACTTGGCCATTTAGTTAAAATATATTTATCTATCAATTTTTTTTTCTTAATTTGCTTTTTGACTATGATGGATTTAATACACTTGCCAGACAGTTAGCCTTATTCTCACAGTATTTGACACCTTAATGATTAAGTTTTAACGTAAATTTATAAAGTGTTAATACCGGAATACTTCAGTGAATTCATCGAGTGTTAGCAAAGTGCTTTAGAGACTGCACTGTCTACTATACACCTCAAACGAGATATACAGAGGTATCAGAACACATTTGTTTCGTTTATTGCATACAATACACATTAACGAAGCCATGGAATAGTGTACCAACATTTATTGTTCAACAAAACTACTTCAGACCGCAAAGTTTCCCACAAGATGAACATTTTATTATCATAATTCAAATATTTAAAGTGAAAAACATTATCTTTTTCTCAATCCCCTGCTTGCCTTCTGACTAAATTTTAAAAAACCAACTTATTTGTAAAAAGAAATATGAATCATCCCTCTTGTAAATATTACAGACAATAAGAAACTAGAAACTAGGTCATGACTAGATCATCAACCTGGAGCCAAATACTGTGTTTAGCTGCTCACTGTTTGTTCATCTAATGTTTAGCAAGGCCATACATCACTTCTGGTATCAAATAATAACTTCAGACCAAAAAAATCACAGTTAGCAGACTAGCTCTGTCATGGGTTGTCAACTCTACTCCCAGATTTTCCATGTAGTCTTCATCAGAGGTCAGGTGATCTCCAGATAGTAGTACTGCAGCAGCTCCTGGAACCTGAAAACAAAAAATAAGTAACACATGTATTCAATACAAATTAACAGCAATTGTTCAAAAAAAGATTAGTTCTTTGAAGAGGCCTCGAAAGGTCGAAAGACGTAAACACAAAAAGGTACGAAGAAATAATGTCCAAAATAACCACGTCTTGTTTTGTGGATTAAAATGGATTCATTGTTTCTTGTAAACTTGAGACTGTAAAGACAATATGAATCCTTTCTGCATTGGCCAACAATAAAACCTGCAACATAAAATAGTTTTTTCCACTGAATGTATAACTGAAAAATACAGATAAATAAATAGTATAAAGACATTTAATTTGTTTCATTAAAAATATTGAAGTGGGTTCAGATTTATAAAAATAATCCTCATTCGTGGTCTTCGAGTACAGATCCACTCTTATTCTATATGGTTCTAATTTGATTTTCTTAATCAAATTGAGGGCTGAGGCCATGTTGTTGCCCAGGAATAATGTCCTCGGCCTGCACAATGTACGGGGGGGGGGGAATAGGGCCCGAAAAACCTTGCTATTGCATCCAAAGCAGCATGACAAACAAACCTTGAAAAAAATCAAAAAACTCACGTTTTGAAAGTTGCTTCTCGTCATCAAAGCTCGGTCTTCCTCTCGATGGTGAGCAGCTCCACTTCGAAGATGAGCGTCGCTCCCCCGGGGATCTTCGGGGGTGCCCCCCGGTCTCCGTAGCCCAGCTCGGAGGGGATGACCAGCTTCCTCTTCTCGCCCTCGCACATGCCCAGCAGGCCCTGGTCCCAGCCTTTAATCACCTGCCCCGTGCCCAGCGTAAAAGTGAAGGGTCGGTCGCGGGGAAAGCTGCTGTCAAACTCCGTGCCGTCCTCCAGCTTGCCCGTGTAGTGCATGCTCAGCACGTCTCCTTTGTGGGACTTGACGGGGCAGTTGTCCACTCGCTTCTTGATGCCGATCTGGAGCTTCTTCTTGTCGGCTCCGCTCTCCGCCGCCGGGCAGAGGGACAGCACGGTCACGGCGAGCAACAGGACGACCCGCATGGCAGCGGCCCTCTTCAGTTTCCACACGGTTAGATGGGTTTTTATTTTTTTTAGGAGGGGGAGAGACGAAGACTGCACTCAACGCTTTCACTGCCAACTGGAGAGAGACCAGAGGGGGGGAAATTAGCTGGAGTCTGTTAGTGAAAGCGGATGTACGTGTGAGACACACCGGATGTATTTCCCCGGCTGGTGTTACCAACAAAGACGTCCGGAACACAGTTTGCCACATTGTGGAAGTTAGCTTCAGATTCGTACATCCCGCTCAAGCCTTTAGGGGGCACTTAAAGAGATGCAACCTGAAACTAACTTCGGCTTCGCGTTACAGTGTGTTATGCAGCTAGTCACCTCGCTAGCATCACGACAGCAACCCGACCGAGAGTTCAGCTGAAGTAAGGACGTCCACTTTGTATTACTGATCGCAACATACATGATATACAGTCATATATATTAGTATAACTCCACCTAACCGTACACGTTGATGTTATTACAGGGACACGGCAGTGACGGGGGTGCTCTGAAAGAACCCGACAACATGCTCGCTCGTCTGCTACTTAACCTCCTCAACAACCTCCAGGTCGTGGAGAAGTTGGCGGAGTCTCGTCCGATTCGCCGGGCGGCCCAGATCACAGCCTACGCCATCAACAAGGCTCGGCTGGCCGGCTCGGACGCCTCGAAGCGGGTCATGCGTTCGCAGACGGTCCGGCAGGTGCGGCACGAGGCTGGCGGAGGGGAC
>NW_026613390.1:0-8996 GCF_029220125.1 Pseudoliparis swirei
GAAACAACATGTCACTGAGGTGACATTACGCCATCTACTCATTCAACTCGTTCCAATCGGGTGATAAAAAGCCCGTCTGGCACTACCCCTAACCCAATTATGGAGTGCATAGAACAGACCGGAAGTGGCTGACCTGTGCGTGGACAGGCCTTGTATACACACTTGTAGCTCAAGACTAACGGCTGGTGCTGGACTCAAGCGCCATTGGGCACAACTCCACAACCCTTCCACACACTGATGGACTTCTCGACTCGGGGCGAGGGTTACAGCAGGACAGACTCGGTCGGCTGAATTAGTAATCAACTCGACATAGGCCTCACTCATCACCTGCTCTAAACACAACTAAGTGACTTACCTGAGCCCAACTCGACGCTATAGGCCTCACTCATCACCTGCTCTAAACACAACCTAGTGACTTACCTGAGCCCAAATCGACATTATAGGCCTCACCCATCACCTGCTCTAAACACAAACTAACACAGACAAAGACATTCAGGACACACCTTACCTTGATACTCACCTATGTACAGGTAACATTCATCTGTTTTGATTCTCTATTCCGGCCAGTCTCTCTCTTTATTACTGTAACCCATATTATGGGAAATACTATGACTATAACTGTAAGTCTCATGTATATATTGGATTATGCACAAGGAAACAATGTCAACAACATAGGAGATAAGAATGATTTATTCACTGTGTGACATAATTGATCAGAGGGAGAACAGAATGTACATATTACACTGTAACACCATTGCCCACAATGTAACTTCCGGCGGATGTTGGGAGTAACACCCCCTCTCTCGTTCTCTCTCCTCACGGCGTCCTTCAGGGCGGTTGCCCTCGACGCCGCGCCAGATGAAAAACTGCATAAACAGTTTGTTTTTATTTGCCAACCCGCCTGATGAAGGTCGAATAAGACCGAAAGCGTTCGCGATAGTTTTGGCGATAGTTTTGTTTATTTCTGCTGTAATAAAAGTCTAAAAAGACCCGTTTTAAAGCTTATTTAGCACAATGGCTATGTAGCAGCTAGCCCACCTAGAGAGACTGGACCCGGACACCAACACAACACAGCCCGGTACGTTAACACGATGCCACTCCAGCATAAAGCCTGACGGAGAGGGCTCACGACCGGAGGCTGCACCACAATAAAGACCGCGCTGTCCCGTCCCCACGAAGACAGCGTCCCCAGACGAGTTAGCCACAGCTACGGCTACATGCGCTGCTTCAAGCTACAGGCCCGCACGTGCTCTGGACCCCGGACGATCACGCCACGACGCTCCCCGACGCCTCGGAGGGAGCCAGCGAGGGACCAGCGCAGACCCGAGCGGCAAGATGACTCCAGCGGCCACCAGGACGGGAAAATCCAGCCACGGAGACACCCCACGGAACCCCTTTAAACAAAAGGTGTGGAATTCCCCAGGCGCCATGAATGCACCATTTGCAGCAGAACGCGCGTCACCGCGGAGATCAGCCGGCCGGCCTGCAGTTTCCCTCCCCGCCACCAGGGGGTGATGACAACCCAGCAGCTACACACGTCAGCAGGGAAGGCAGTACGGAGGAAGAAGGAAAAGACGAACGGATCTCGCCGGCGCAGAACCTCAACCAGGACGTCCGAAGCCTCCTAGCTGCCCTGCACTCACCACCCTCATAACACTGTAATTAATAAGTAGGGTAGAGAGGGGGACTCATGAGTCCAATTATAATACTGTCATCTTTTGGGGTGTGATGCACTTCATGCGCCAAAAGATGGCAGCATAGGACCATGAGTCACCTCAATCTCATTTGTTTAAAGAGGGAATTATGATGACACACACAACTGACCTCTCATCCCATGCAGCAACAGACGGACCAGGACGCAGCGGGGGACAGGGGGGATGACTGGAACGCCAAGCCCGGCACCGGTCACCCCTTAGGCCGGAATGAACATTTAGGCCCTCGGGGCGGAGCATTGTCAATGGACCGTACATCGGGGGCTCTGTTGCTTTTTAGCGGCAGTCTCCAAAACCCTTCTCATTCCTAACCCTAACCCAGAAAGACCGTCCTCCCGTCCTCTGGAGTCTGGACTCCCAAGTCCAGACTCCAAAAGAACACAAGTCTGTACTCGTGTACTTTGAATTGAGAAACGCCAGAAGTCATGCTCGCTGCTGAGCTGGCAACCGGACTTTACCGGAAGAGTGAGATGATGCGTTCAGGAGCAGCTCAGATAATCCGTAGATTCACACGGAAGAACGTCTGTGAATGCAGTGAAGATGCATATATTCCCCAACATTTATCCATAAACCAACTCAACTCTGTTGATTAAGTAGCCATTTTAGATGAGTTAGCTCTATGTTGTTGTTGTCGTTTCAAACCAAACAGACGGCCCCAATAGTCGTGTTTATTTGATTGGATTCACTTCAACAAAGATGTTCACAAATTATTGAAATTTCTGTTGATTGAAATGATGAAGTGGAGTCGGCCTTTACGGAGACAAAGAAACTTCGAGGAGGCTCAAACTCAACATTCCTCTCTGATCATTACAAACATACAATCTTGAAACACTTGACGATCAACATGGAAGGATTTCCTTTTTTATTGCACAAAAGGTTATTTTTTTATTAACTTGAACTCTGTCAAGTTGATTCTTAGAAGACTTAGAAGCTCAAACACAATCAACTCTGCGATGAAGAATGATCAATTATTTTACAAATACAATTAAGTGAAAATAAAAGACATCCCATCACGAGGAACTGACTCCATATATTCACGGCCCTCGTTTCTTTGCGTCGGTCAGGCAGCTGTTGAGGAATGTTTTCTAGAAATCTGCAGATTGTGTGGCGAGATTGTGCAAAAACCCAAAAATATAAAATCCTTGCATGAAGATAAATGAGATTCGGACCGTGACATTATCTGAAAAGGGAGCATTTCATTTAATAGATGGGAGAGTTTAACTTCAAAATGTCTTCCACGAGTCCCTCGCTATCGGTTTAAAAAATACTGCTCGTCTGCCTCAGCATCAGAATCTCTTCATCTGGCGGCGCTCTTGTCTTCTCTGCTTCTTCTCATTCACTTCCTCTGGTGCCGACGGGCTTTCTGCCAGAAACCAGGGGCCCAGGAAGTTCACCCACAGCAGGTGGAGGGCTCTGAAAGGGGCCTGAGAGAGAGACAGAGAAAGAGAGAGACAGAGAGAGGAGAGAGAGAGAGAGACAGAGAAAGAGACAGAGAGAGGAGAGAGACAGAGAAAGAGAGAGGGGAGAGAGACAGAGAGAGAGACAGACAGAGAGAGCGAGAGAGACAGAGAGCGAGAACACACAGGTATGAGATGAGGGCAGCCATGGGGCAGGAGGTGCACATCTCCCTGGACTCATTGGGACTTCTTCTTACCAGCATCCAAAGACACCAGCAGTAGGAGGAGAGCGTGCTGAGCACCTGGACGATGGCTGTGAGCAGGACGACGTCCTTCAGGTGCCTGAAACCAGAACACACACTCAAATACCACCAAGAGAAAGGACACAAGAACAACGTAGTCCTCTTCAGAATGACTAAAGGAACATGTGACTGCTATTATTTTAAAATACTTGAATATCATGCAAAGAAATCATATCTTATAATCAAAGTAATATCCATCATGAAGCCCAACAGAAAACAGAGAAGTGTCCAGAGCTTCCAGTTAGGACTTCAGCAAACTCTCCTGAACAGGACATGTTGTGTCTTTGAAAGAGAAACGAGAACAATATCATGTTAGATTGAATAAAACACCAAGGACACTCAAATGTAATTCACCAAAGGATCTAAGCCGTGTGCTCACACAGCTGGTCATGCCCCCCCCCCTATCATTAGAACTCTAACCCCAGAAGTGAGAGGGATTACTTTCGTACCCGTCTAGCAGCCGTCTGTTCAGTGTCCATCGTCACCTTGAAACAAAGTTATCAACTCAGTCATGTCAGCAGGGGAGCAGGATTTAGGGTTCGGGTAACGTCTGCAGAGCCGTGCTCCATAGGCTCCGCCCATTAGCAGACCTCCACGCTGTCTCACATAGAACCCTCGTGTTGAGCATACTCACTCCGCCATCCCCTGCTCCATGTTTAAGTCGATTCCTCCGTCCAGGAGACTTCCGTCCTCAGCGAACGCCGGCTTGGCCATGGCCGACATGGAGCGGTAACTCCCGACATACACGGCGAGAGCGAACAGCAGCAGGAGCTGCAGGAGGAAGACGAGGGTCAGAGCGGCTTCACGTGAGCTGCACTGTTGAAACCATCTGGAGACCATGAACTCACCCAAGTCCAAAATGTAGACGAACTGTAGAAAACCACAAGATTTACGGCAGCATATATCGCCTGAGGAGGAACAGCAGGACATTGAAGAGCTTTCCATTTATAGATATATTACTTTATTTCCCTATTATTTATCATTATTCCAATAAAAAGGGACTCTTACTGCCCAGCCCCAATTTGTAAACATAACATAAAATAATGTGAAACACTAGACCACTAGAGTCCCTCACAGACCACTAGAGACCCTCACCGACCACTAGAGACCCTCACTGACCACTAGAGACCACTAGAGTCCCTCACAGACCACTAGAGACCCTCACCGACCACTAGAGACCCTCACTGACCACTAGAGACCACTAGAGTCCCTCACAGACCACTAGAGACCCTCACCGACCACTAGAGACCCTCACCGACCACTAGAGTCCCTCACCGACCACTAGAGTCCCTCACTGACCACTAGAGACCACGAGTCCCTCACAGACCACTAGAGTCCCTCAAAGACCACTAGAGACCCTCACCGACCACTAGAGTCCCTCACCGACCACTAGAGACCCTCACCGACCACTAGAGACCCTCACTGACCACTAGAGACCACTAGAGTCCCTCAAAGACCACTAGAGTCCCTCACAGACCACTAGAGACCCTCACAGACCACTAGAGACCCTCACCGACCACTAGAGTCCCTCACAGACCACTAGAGACCCTCACAGACCACTAGAGACCCTCACAGACCACTAGAGTCCCTCACAGACCACTAGAGTCCCTCACAGACCACTAGAGTCCCTCACAGAACACTAGAGACCCTCACTGACCACTAGTCCCTCACTGACCACTAGAGACCCTCACAGACCACTAGAGACCACTAGAGACCCTCACTGACCACTAGAGTCCCTCACAGACCACTAGAGACCCTCACTGACCACTAGAGACCACTAGAGACCCTCACAGACCAATAGAGTCCCTCACTGACCACTAGAGACCCTCACAGACCACTAGAGTCCCTCACAGACCACTAGAGACCCTCACTGACCACTAGAGACCACTAGAGTCCCTCACAGACCACTAGAGACCCTCACAGACCACTAGAGTCCCTCACTGACCACTAGAGACCACTAGAGTCCCTCACAGACCACTAGAGACCCTCACTGACCACTAGAGTCCCTCACTGACCACTAGAGTCCCTCACAGACCACTAGAGACCCTCACTGACCACTAGAGACCTTTAGTTATCAAGCTCCTCTTCTATGGAACCAGCTTCCACCTTCAGTCCGGGAGGCAGACACAGTCACCTCGTTTAAGAGTAGACTTAAGACCTTCCTCTTTGACAGAGCTTATAGTTAGGGCTGAATCAGGTTCACCTGGTCCAGCCCCTTGATATGCTGCTATAGGCTGATAGCTGCCGGGGGACGTTTAGGATGCACTGAGTACCTATCTCCTCTTTTCTCTCCTTAAGGATGAATTTTCATCTCTCAATCACACCTTACTAACTCTTTCTCCCCGGAGTCCTTGTGACTTCACGTCTCATGGGGTCATCGGACCCTATGAGACGGCATAGATCCTATCTGCCTGATGGATCATCGAGGTCT
The DNA here is from genome assembly GCF_029220125.1 of Pseudoliparis swirei. Lineage (NCBI taxonomy): Eukaryota > Metazoa > Chordata > Actinopteri > Perciformes > Liparidae > Pseudoliparis > Pseudoliparis swirei. The sequence continues at coordinate 5,843 of NW_026613390.1, forward strand.
GGGTCGTGGAATTCCTGCTCCTGACTACGCCACTGTCCTGTTGAGACTCCGCCCACTGTTGAGACTCCGCCCACTCCTCCTCCCCACCGCCATCTGCCTGATGGATCGTGGAGGTCTCCATCGTGGAATATGCCTACTATGAACTATTCATCCACTCTGTCACATTCATTGAATGTATTTTAACTCTAAATCTGTCCTTCTGGTCACATGACATCTATTGTTCTGTCCATCCTGGAGAGGGATCCTCCTCTGTTGCTCTCCTGCAGGTTTCTTCCCTTTTTTCCCCCCTGAAGGGTTATTTGGGAGTTTTTCCTGGTCCGATGTGAGGTTTTGGGGCAGGGATGTCTATGTGTACAGATTGTAAAGCACTCCGAGACAAATTTGTAATTTGTGAAATTGGGCTATACAAATAAACTGAATTGAATTGAATTGAATAGAGACCACTAGAGACCCTCACTGACCACTAGAGTCCCTCACTGACCACTAGAGTCCCTCACAGACCACTAGAGACCCTCACTGACCACTAGAGACCCTCACTGACCACTAGAGACCACTAGAGTCCCTCACTGACCACTAGAGACCCTCACAGACCACTAGAGTCCCTCACTGACCACTAGAGACCCTCACAGACCACTAGAGACCCTCACAGACCACTAGAGTCCCTCACTGACCACTAGAGTCCCTCACAGACCACTAGAGACCCTCACTGACCACTAGAGACCCTCACTGACCACTAGAGACCACTAGAGTCCCTCACAGACCACTAGAGTCCCTCAAAGACCACTAGAGACCCTCACTGACCACTAGAGACCCTCACAGACCACTAGAGTCCCTCACTGACCACTAGAGTCCCTCACTGACCACTAGAGACCCTCACAGACCACTAGAGCTCACTGACCACTAGAGTCCCTCACTGACCACTAGAGACCCTCACAGACCACTAGAGACCACTTCCTGTGCAGCAACACAAAGACACATGGAGCTCCTCACGTTAGCTCCAAGGATCACTCTGTTGTAGAACTTCAGAGTCGCCTCGTTCTCCTCGTAGATCTGCTTCTTTCCCTTTGTGCCGACTTTCCCTTTGGGCTGCGAGAGACAGAGAGACAGAGAGAGAGAGAGGGGAGAGAGAGAGAGAGAGAGAGGGGGGAGAGAGAGAGAGAGAGAGAGGGGAGAGAGAGAGAGAGAGAGAGAGAGAGAGGGGAGCAGAATAGATGTCACACACAGGAACACATAGACATGGACAACTTCATGTTGGTGGGTTCACACACACACACACACACACACACACACACACACACACACACACACACACACACACACACACACACACACACGCAGCCTTCACCCCGTGAAGCCGTGCAGCCTCACAGGTTCAAGTCAGGTTCAAGTTAACCAGCCTGAGCACTCGCTCGTCTCCCCCCGGATGTCTGACCACCTGGTTTACGACAGTCCAGGTGTTGTCGATGCTGTTGATGCTGATGTTTACAAGAGAGACGGAGAGGTGGAGCTCCGGGAAGCAACCGAGACGACCCCATCTCTGGGAGGCCGGGGGAACACGGGGGTCATCTGGGGATTTGAGGAGAGGTGAGAAATAAAGACGAGAGAGACATAAACTGGACCTGAGGCGTAACGGCTGATAGACGAAGAGCGAAGAGAGAGGAGCATGACGTCATCGCTGCACAGAGCAGGAAGCAAGACAGGAAGCAGCTCCGCATGTCGACCTCTTCACCTGCCGTCGAGAGGCTGTGGCTCAGCGCCGCACCAGGCCATGCAGACGCCGTTCTGATTGGTCCAGCATTCCTGATCAAAGTGATCTCTCCTCACAAGCATCCGAAGTGGACTCAGAGCCCGGGTCCAACATGAGGGGGTCCCCTCCTCTAGTCTGCAGGTCCTGGGAAGCTTCGGCAGACTCATGGTGTGTTCACACCGGACGCGTCGAAATTTCGACGCGCGTCGAGATTACATGCAAAGTCAATGCAAAGTCAATGCAAAGTCAATGCACAGCTGCGTAGAAGCTGCGTAGAAGCTGCGTAGAAGCTGCGTAGAAGCTGTGTATTTCCCAGCGAGCAGCGCGTCAGACGCGTTTGAAGCAGCAGAACAGAGGGTTAGCCGCGGGGCGAACAGAGCGAACAGACGCAGCTCGTCGACGCGCGAGTTGAAATTTCCCAACTCCGGCAGCAAAAACGCGTGAGTCATAGTTGCGTCAGCCAATCAGCGTTGAGCAGCTCCGCTCGTCATCGTTCTGCCGGTTGAAAAAATGGAGGAAAAGATTATTGTCGCCGTTTGTGGGCACCCCGAACTTTATGACACGCCTCTTTTTACTGACCGAAACCGGAGCTATAAAGATGAAGCGTGGAAGAAGGTCGGAGAAGCCGTGGGACTACCTGGTACGTTTTGAATGTATGTATTTACTTTTATTCTCGCTATTTGTTGTACTTTACTATCAACCAACCGCCGGCATATGTGTTTCATGGCAGAGATCTGCCACCGGAGGTGGAAAAGTCTCAGAGACACGTATCAAAGAGAGAAGAAGAGAGAGAGCAGCGAGAAGCGCAGTGGGAGTGCAGCTCAGTCCACTAAAAAGTGGAAGTACTCTGCGGTCCTGTGGTTCCTCGACTCATTTATTACTCCGCCCCCGACGCGTCCGGTGTGAACACCCTTTTTTCGACGCGTGTGAAGACTGCTGCGTCAGACGCGTAGAGAATTTTTTCGATGCGTCCGGTGTGAACGCACCATTAGTTTGGGGACCACTGCTGTAGAGGGAGAACCAGGCTGCAGACGGTTCCAACAGAGGCTGAGGACCGAGAACATCCACAACATCATGGAAACTATTTCAGAAACAAGCTTGAAGCTCAACACTGAAATACGACAAAGAGTCTGAATGCACAGCACGCCACAATAACTATGACCTTTTATTTATAGCTTCAAATAGTGGCACACACTTTAGTGTTTGCCTTTAAATCCACATTGAACAATGAGATGTAGAACAGGAGCAACCAGCGTAACAACCCCTCGTGAGCACGGCCTTGTGTTTCTGATCCAGAGAGCGGCGTGCTGAGGGCGACGAGCGCGTGGCTGAGATGGTCAGACGACCCACAGGGAGCCCCGCCTCCTGCAGCGCCTCGGCCTCCGCTGCAGGAGGCGGGGCCTCAGC
>NW_026613390.1:9347-9927 GCF_029220125.1 Pseudoliparis swirei
AGTGAGGCTTTAGGCTCTATCTCTGCTAATTAGAATTTAATGGACCAAAAGTGATTGGTGTACTTCCAGAAATAAAGTGGGCTATTCATATGTAAAGCAAACAAACAGTACTTGGTATAGAAGTATTGTTTGGGTGCATCTCTTGCCAGAGTCACAATGACGCAGAGACTAGGGATTATACTAGGCTAAGAAGCATATTTAAATGCATGAGTCTTTTTCTGTTCTTTTATTGCACTTATTAGGAGCAAACACATAATCTCTGCAATTGAATGTCCTGTAATTTTTCCTCAGCATATATTTTACTTCCCGTCATGTTTGCTTGACTTTGCCATTTTTTTTCTTTTCCGCGATGGCCCCTGAGTGGGTGCCTATTGCATAGACCCTGAGTAATCATCATTATAAAATGATAAGAACCGTACCCTGACTGCTCCCTGTGGAATTAAGCATTAGAGACATTTGTTCTTTCGGGCTGCCCACACAGTGGTCTCACTGTCTCACACACTCATTAACACTGTCTTTCTCTCTCTCATTTGTATTTTTCGCTCCTCTTTTCTCTTTCTGCCGTTTGTTTAATTCTCTC
>NW_026613391.1:0-4704 GCF_029220125.1 Pseudoliparis swirei
TACATTATTAAAGATATTTTAACTTTGATTCATTCAAATCTTCATCAATGTATATGTGAAGACTGTATTCTTTATGCAGACACACGTTTTATTTGGTAAAGTGCATTGATTTATTATTACAAATATAAAGATAATCAATCTTCTCGCTCAGGAAAATTACTTATTGAATTCATATTGTAAATGTTGTCTCAGAAGAGGCTCAGTGTTCCTGCAGGTATAGGAAATGTTCAAATGTGCATTTATCAAGAATGACCTAAACATCATTTGATAGTATCATTTCTATTCTTTCTTTCCTCCCATGTTGACACATGTAAGTCCTGTCTGCATGTGTCTGATCTATAACGGCTTTTGAGTAGGCACGTTTCTCTCTGTAGCTGCTATGGCAGAGAAACTTCCCCAAATTCTCTCCCGCCTATGATCATTTGTCTTTGCTTTTCGTTTTTTCTGAAGCTATATATGGTGAGAGTATTTTTTCCATGGCTGGCAAATGTTTCTTTGCATGGGACCAAAGAATATTTGGCCATTTGTGGAAGTTGAGTAAGTGTGTCGTTCCAAGACTCAAGCATGCCTGAACAATTCTCAGCAATCTGTGCTCTTGTTTGGATGTTTGGACCACTTCACATCATCATGGGAAATAAAAATCCCTTCTACTCAGAAGGCATATTTCTATCCAGACATTCATACGCTGTTCCGAGAAGCCTGTTCCACAGTCCATAAATAAATCCCTCTCAAATCATCCTGAGAATATCAACGTCTTCTTCTCTATTTTTCTCACAGAAATCTTATTCACAATTTAGTTTGCTTCATTTTCTGAGCAAAGTATTTTATTCCCACGTGCAAAGTCTCTCCAACGTGTAGATATGTGAAATTATCCTAGAAATACTGTATTTAGTGCACAAGTTATATATTCTCATCAGTCTTCTTACTAAAAGTGACGGAAAATTTGATTTGAAAATACCCAGAGGAAACATTCTCTTGCAATAATACAATAATGCAAAGAGTAAAGAACAAAGAGATCCTTGGGGGGAAAAACAGCGAGGACGCAGCTGCCGTTGGACGTGAGAAGTCTCTAAATACAGAAACACGACAATAAACCAAAATATACAGGGAAGTCAATGCTGGAGTGGTTTCACATTTAGTCTTTAAATTACTTTGTGATCAACTCACTTTTGTCAATTCAATTGATTTGATACTTTTTCCACAAGTTGTCTTGTGATCATGTGACTTCCCCCTCAGGTGATAGTTTGTTATGTTTATTTTATTTTATATCCTAGTTTCACGACACACACATGTGTAAGTCACATTATATTTAATGGAATAGCATTTAGTCTACTGTTGTTGGATGCCTTTCATCTTAATGTCTGAATGCAGCTAGTACAATTTATGTTGTCTATATGTTTACATGTTTTTTTACTATTTTTGCACTTTATGTTGTCTATGCACCTTATGTTCTTTATGTTTACATGCACTCAGAAAAGTTTGACCATTGTCTACTCAATAAAATTAAGGCAACAAAGTGACAATTAATATAATTGAATAGAATTTAATACTACATCTTTGATTAAAAACTATTGATTTAATTAAGCAAATTTAAACAAAATAGTAAATACAAATATGTTGGATTTACTAATAATATGGCAAATGTTGAGTAAATCCAAATCAATTATACAGGGGAAATGATTAATATTTACTAGGTATTCAAAAGAAAGTAATTTAGATATACCAAATAGCTGTGAAAAAGTAATTTAGATTTACTAGTTATGTGGATGAAATTGATTTCCATTTACTAAATATCCAGATAATACCAATTTATATTTACTAATTTTATTGGTGAAAATGATTAATATTTACTAGGTTTTCACACAAAAAGTAATTTTGATATACCAAATAGCTGTGAAAAAGTAATTTAGATTTACTAATTATGTGGATGAAATTGATTTCCATTTACTAAATATATGGATAATACTGATTTGGATTCAATAAATAAAATAAGTTACAACAACTCAACTTGGAAGAATGTTACTTAATTCAACAATTTAAACTGAAATTGTTATTTATCTTTACATAAATACATTTTGCAAATCAACTTATAATTGGTACCACATGACTTAAAATCTATGTAATGTTATTGATTGACACTTTGTTCGCATATTTTTTTTAAATGTAGAATCTACTTAATATCATGCCTTCTTTTTGCAAGAATGTATTGAGGAACAGTTAACAAATTACCACATTTAGGACAACAGCAGTTAAACATTTATTTGTGCAACTTTGTTGACCATCTTTCAAAAACATTTGTGTAAAATGCCAAAATACAAAGAAATCCTGGTGTACACAAAAGAATCACAGCAGCAAGCCCTTCAAATGAGAATGACAAATTGGATGTTTCTGAACAAAGTTTGTAAATATTGATTACACGATATATTTTTTTTTGAAATACACTCTCTGTATCAAATGATTCATGCATTATTAGTAAATGAAACACAAAATGAAAAGAGTCTTTGATAACTTTGGTTTAATTGTGAGGGCTTTCTTTACATTAGCTGGTGTCACATACATGATATTGTCCATGTCTGCTTTTCATATATACAGTACAAATAAGATATCATTATGGAAAACATCAAAACATTTAGTGGACGACAATGAATCCATGAAAATAAAAGTTGCAGTGTGCAGTCGGTACTTAATGCGATGACTTTTCTTGTGACATGAACTACATGAGGTCCACGCCGTCATGGGAACAGACGGCGGGCTAATCTTGAGAAGCAGACGAGGAACAGAGACAAAGAGAGTGTGAGGAGAACAACACGGCCGGTGTATCTCACGAGACGTGTCACGTGACGCTTGTGTCAAACGAGGACCAAACGGAAACAAACAAAAAACCTCCAAATGCTGTAAAAAAGTTTCTCATTGTTTAACATAATAAAATATATCTTTCAGTTCATTTATAAGTTAATGCTACATTTACACTGAATAGATTCAGTCTTGTCAGCACTTGTCAGCGAGGGTTGAGCCGGTTCTGAGCGGTGGATCTGTCCGTGTGTTGATCCTGGCCGGTGCTGACCTCTCCCGACCCCACCTCTCCTCCTGAAACACACAAGAGAGAGACAATCCATTACTCTTCCACAGGGTTCTTACACATTTTGACCAATGGATTTCTAGGACTTTTCCATGACTTTTCCATGACTTTTCCATGACTTTAAACCAAATTTCCGTGACCAAACTGAAATCTCGGTATAAACATGACAAATTTAGAAAATGCCGGCTTGTATTTTGAGCATCTTCCTTTAAAAAACATATTAAATATTTCAAACTCGGCATAAATTATAACACATTTCCATGACTTTTCCAAAACTTTTAGGATTTAAGTTTTTTCCATGACTTTTCCAGGCCTGGCAATGACCATTTTAAAATGCCATGACTTTTCCAGGTTTTCCATGACCGTACGAGCCCTGCTTCCAATTCACACAACTGGGCAATTTCACAAATTTCACAAATTACACTGTAAGCAATCTTAAATGTTCTTGTTGTACCTTCTTGAGGCTCAGTCTTGAGTTTGCCAGCGATTTTGGCAAAGAATCTGAGGGTGAGACAAGCTCCCGTCTCCCTGTCACAGATGCCACCTTTGCAGTTGCATGCCTTGCGGCACTCAATCCCATAGGTTCCATACAGACAGTCTGTGAAGAAAGAAAACATGACTTTACACTCGTCCGCCTTAATTGTCTCACAGAAGACGTCCCTGACTAGGTCTGATATGTGGGCCATATTCTATAGTGTCAAAGATTCATATTAACAGTAAAAATAACGATAAGCCAAATCAGTGATTACGATGAATGGGTAAACTGTAAGTGCGTAGTTGCACACGCATTAATGTTTAAATGTCTCAACTCTTAGCCTCTGCAGGCTAACTATCAAGTTAAATGTAAAATATGTATTTCTAGCAAGGATGCATAAGTCTGCAAATGTGCCTATAAAACCATTAATAGGTTTCTTCTAAAACCATTAATAGGTGTCTTCCTTTTCCTCCCGTGAAGGGTTATTTGGGAGTTTTTCCTGGTCCGATGTGAGGTTTTGGGGCAGGGATGTCTATGTGTACAGATTGTAAAGCACTCCGAGACAAATTTGTAATTTGTGAAATTGGGCTATACAAATAAACTGAATTGAATTAATGATGTATCCATCTTCATTGTAATAATTCAACACATACGAGCCTTATTAACGGCTGAAACAACACGCTGGGATGTGCTGCGTGGTGCCGCAGGGCATCACTCATTGAAGACGCAGCAGCACACGTGTGGAGCGGGACTGTACCTCTGCAGATCCCGTACTCGTCCCCGTACTCGTCCTCGTCCTTGTAGAACTCGCAGAATAATCCCGGTCCGCACTTCACGCCGTGCATGCCCGACACGGTGCGGTAACAGTGCTCCCCTCTGGCGGCCGCGCACACCTGGCAACAGCCGCAGTCGTCCAGGACCGTGCGCGCGCAGCGCTGCGTGCCGCCGCACCGCTCCGCGCTGCACTGGTCCGGGCAGTTCACCGCGTACTTGACATTGGCGCTCCACGCCGCGGCATCGCGCACCAGGAGCGGGGACAGCACAGTGATGAGGAGGAGGAGGAGGAGGAGAGACATCACCGGGTACCGGGCAGAGGGCTCGCGGAAGGGACTGCTGTCTGTTGGTACGTCTGCGGGCAGGGACAGAGGAG
>NW_026613392.1:0-17178 GCF_029220125.1 Pseudoliparis swirei
AGATTAATCCCATGAGCCGCAACGTTAATGCTTAGTCATCATAAACCTGTTAAGATATCTAGCAGTGTTGTCCTCAGGATTGGAGTAAGTTATATCTTTGGCAGGAGGGGGGGAGACAGGTGTCTGATTGTCCTACGCATGTTGTACGTTAGGCTAACGTTCGCTAGCTATCGTCAATTAAATGAGACAATTAGCGTGAGTGCAGCAGACGGATCTCTAGCGAGTTAATGAGCTGAAGAAGTGTTGACAGTTGTGAGAATTTGTTGATTTGAGTCGTCTTAGCTAAAATATTTTATAATTATTTTATAATTATTTGTATTAATATTATAAGAGTGACGGTCCAGTAATGGCGACGATATTGATTTGGGACTGTTGTTGTGTTTAACTACAGAGATACAAGTACATATTCACAAATCAACTCTGGATGCACGGACAGTGGATGAAACTAAATGTATAAACTTCAAATTAAAACAAACTATTTTGTACAAAACTTTAGGTTGGGGTCATGACATGTTAGGAAGTGTTATTAATTCTATCATGTCTGTAATACTCTCACTTTATTTCAGGAATGGACTACATCAAGCAGCACATGGAAGAACCCTCCCTGCAGCTAGGTGATGCCACCAGGTCCAGTTCATCTGATGAAGAGGACTTCTTCTTCGTCATCTCAAGGCATGACAGCAGCAAACAGCTGGATGGAGACGTGGATCACGTTGACTTGCTGAAATGCTTCCCAACTGTGTGCTGCTGTCTGTGAAGCTCGACACACTCTACCTGCACCAGGTGAACGGCTCTTCAGCATCGCAGGACTCGTCTTCAGCCCCAGAAGAGCGACACTGAAATCTGTCCATTTTGAAAATCAACTTCTTTTGAAGATGAACAATACATTTTTCACTTTAAAGTGATGATTCTGGTTGTTACTTTTGGTTCTGCTTTTTTCTGTGTTAATCGTGTTTTTATATTTTAGTAATTTCATAGTATTCATATATTGCTAAGTTCATCCTAGCTCATACTCCTTGTTCATGGCGGCCACAGCACCCAAACAAATAAACTTCATAATTCTCAAAATTCTGACCGTTTTTTTTAATTAACAGCATTTACTTTTACTTTCAATACTTAAGTACATTTAATATCAGAAAATTACTTTTGATACTTAAGTACAAAAAAAATCAGATACTTTAATACTTTTACTCAAGTAGTATTCTCATAGGTGACTTTTACTTTTACTTGAGTAATTTTCCAGTCAAGTATCTTTACTTTTACTCAAGTATGACTTTTGGGTACTTTATACACCACTGCTTGAGAGCCCTGTAAATGTATATATGTGATTAATCATGATTAATCCACAGAAACCTGTGATTAACCCGATTAAAAATTTTAATCGTTTCACAGCCCTACTTAGAATATGTATTTCTTAAAAGGAACATGGAACTTTAAGGCAGTATTTTAGGGAATTCATACTGAAATGGACTATAATCACCACCAATACCAGAAGGAATGTAGTCACGGATTTTTTAGCGAGTAGTGGCAGCATCTCAGTCACTGATTCCTCAATGGTGTATACACATGTATCCCACCTGAGAGATCAGTTTGACAAAGACTGATCTATTTAATGTTTGTGCAATATATTTTTCAAATTCATTCCAGTGTTTATGTCAAGTTGAAAGAAATAGATACACTAATTGCACAAAACATATCTTATTACCCATCTGGGTTTTTAACCATTCCAGGGATACAACCCCCACTTTATTGTAATCCAAACGTGGGCTAAATCCACAGACTCAGGGGTTAAATCCCACTCTTGTTCACACACGATGTGCAAAGCCCTTAATTGGACAATGAAACTTTATATCCAACAATGTCAAGCATCACACGCACACACATACAGAGAGAGAGAGAGGTGTCCTCAGGAAAGAGGGCCACCTGCTGGACCTGATCTTGATGTCAGGATAAAAAACTCAAGATACATGTTGATATGTTAAAATACTTTGCCTTTGACATCTCGCTGGTCTGTAGAGGTTGCCAATTCCACATACATGTTTACTCATCATCACATGACTTCATTAAAAGTTGTATTATTATATTATACATGTCTATATGTATTTAATATTTAACACATAAATCCTAAGAAAGAAGAGATAAGATAAGAAATCATGAAATAAAATAGACTATAAAATAAGAAACCATTGTGACGTATATACTATATTATGCCCATATGCCCTGGGGTCAGATATTTTTTTATTACTTTATTGGAGTGTTAATATAAGTGTACTGGAATAATAATACGCATATTTTATTTAAATTAAATATCATTCTTCCACATTCATAATTACACAGATATATGCTATACTTTATAAATATTTATATGCACACATATTCATTGTATTATTCTGTATTACTGTTATTACTTATTTCTAAACATTTATTGTATACATAATATATAGAATATATATATATCAATTGCAAATAAAAGGCAATTCAACAAAGTACAAAGACAGGCTACAAGTTATTATAGAATTCCTAAATAAATATGATGACAATATCGTAGTAATCTCGTTTAGCAACGGGCTAAAGTGGGGCACACTTGTCAGCGTTTACAAGCTGAGAAAAGTAAAAAAGATGTCAAGCATGCAGAAATGGGTGCAGCCTTCAAAAACAAAAGACCCCACGCTGATCAACAGATCCCCATCTTCCTTTAAATGCCGCCCCTCCCTCGCCAACCCCCCTTTCTCTGGTCGAGGTGCATTGTGGGGAAGAAAGTCGTTGCCATTCGACCTCTGCGGGGCCTGCGCGGACGCAGCGAGAACCCTGGAATTCATTATGCGTTTAAAACCTTTATTTATTTCCGCATAACCTACATTCTCTCACCGGGAGGGCCAAAGCGGAGAAACGCAACGACGACGGTCCATCTCTTCCGGAAAATACATCGTTTATAAATATATTATTTTTGTCGGAAGGGAATACCGTTGAGGGAGTGAAGATTGTAATATATATTTAAAAAATGTCCGGTGAGAGAAACCGCAGGTCGCTGGCTTTCCGAGGAGGCGGATTAGCTGGGTTAACGGGTTCCAGCGGTATCGGTGGGGGGAACCGTAACAGCTGGGAGGCCCCGGCCTGTCAAGACCGACATTTTAACGGGAACAGGCCGGACCAAGAGGAGGACAGAGATCTGGGGGCGAAGGGACCATCGCAGAAGAGAGCGGAGGGCGCGGGGTCTGTCAGCGATAGCACGGAACCCGAGGCGGAGGAAGACGAGGACCCGGAAGAAGGCAGCTCGGCAGCCGGGGACTGCGACGGCGACGACCGTGTCGGCTCGGTGGAAGGAGAGAACGGGTCCAGAGAGGGGAATAGCCTGCCGGAGGTAAACGGTCCAGACATCGCCGACAGCCGAGAGTCGGGAAGCGGTGCGACTGGGGGCGAGTCGGGATCCAGGAAATCGGGGGTCGAGATGAGACCGCAAACGTTGCTTCAGAAACACTCGTTATTCCACGCGAAGTGGTTGCAAGAGTTTCCATGGCTCAAATTTTGCCAGGGGTCGGGACTCATGTCCTGCTCTTGGTGTCACAACATTGCCACTAAAAACAGCGACGAGCTTGCCAAAGGCAGCCGCAACTACAAGCGGGCCTTGCTGCTGAGACATCACCTGTCTGCGGAGCACGGGAGGAACGACCCCACCAAACAGGTAACGTTAGCTCGAGTCCCGGAAGTTTCCGCTTCGTTACCGAGAAGTAACAAGAAATACCTGTCGCGCAGTTTTTCACGAGTTGCGTAAACGCACGGTGTGTTGGGTTGTCACGAATAGCGACCGTTTCTACAACTTCTTAAACGCAGGGAAGGCGATAAAAAGGATTGTACATTTTTAAGCTTCACAATCCCTTCAGCCCGCTAACCCGAGCTAACAGCTAGCCTAGCCGCTCGTAGCGGTAGCAGGAGATGGGAAGAGACGTGCGGCGGAAAGCCCCTTGCGGGTTTAATGTCGACTAACTGCTATTGAATAGAAAAATACCCTCACCACCTTTTTACCANCTCTTGGCCTCTCATCATGCAGTTCTCTTGGCTCGCAGTCCCGGGTGACCTCTGGCGCATTTCTTCCTCCTCCACCTCCTCCTCCCTTTGGGGAGCTAAATTAGAGGCATTGTGCTAGAATGACCCCCCAAAATCCATACATGGTGTCACTTGCAGGGCTTGGACAAGAGGAGGAGAGTAAATCAAGTTGGCTGACAGCTTGCCTGGCCCACATGAATAGACGTGCGATAGATGCCAGTAAATGGACTGACATGGCTTCACCTGACCCTGTCATCCAAATGTTTCTGAATTAATGGATGCTGGTGTTATACCTTTGGGCCATATTTCATGATCTAGGCCCCATCCTTCATACACAAAATGCAATATTGGAAAATTGCCATTCTTTATCTAATTGGCATATAGCCTGTTTTTTACCGCACGCTTAATGTAGGGATAAAGTTATTGACAGTATAAGTATATTGGTTGCTTATAATCCCAAATAACCAAGCCATATTGGAATTATTTCTATAGACTTGCATGATGATTTTTCATTGGTTCGTTATTTTTATTGCAGCGTGCAACATTTCTACAGTACTTCTTCAGAGACCTCATAAAAACAGGGAGTGCATATTTGCCTGGACAATCTGGTGTCAAAGGGCATTTCCTCCATCTAGCCTTATGAAACAAAACAAGTGTTACTACCTCGTGTTACTTCTGTTCTTTGCTCATTTCCACTTATAACTTCCTGTCCTGACTGGCGGGGGAATTGGAGCGGGGTGCTATTTGGCTCTAATTTGTGCGCGAAGAGGATTGCCCTACTACATTTAGTTCCTTGTTTTACACACGCAATCACTACTCAGAATGACTGAAAGTGATCTACTAACTTGTACACATCTCTAATTGGTAAGTATGTGTGGATTCGTATGGCTTTTCCTGAGCAACAAGGACCCCAGACACTGAGAGGTTATCCAATCCATTTCCTCATGTAGAATAGAGCTGGGAAAATAAAGTGCTGCATTATTGGAAATTATGTTATTCTGGTTTGAATTGACATCTTTTTTTGGCAGTTTAGATCTTCCTAGGATTAGATGTTTCTTCTTGTGACTGCCTTTTAAATACAACTATCATCCTCTTCATATGTACAGTGCGGTTGAAATAATGAGCAGCAGTGTATGTTAAGCGAGGTCGTATTATGAAGCAGTACATTAAAGGGGAATTATGCATTTATGAGTCAACATCTTGTTCTATTCACTCATTCCTGGCGTGAGTCAGGCCTCTGCTGCATTCGTTAAAGCTAACTTGATTAGCCCTAGCATACCAGGGCAGCTGTGGCAAATGTGGGTCTCCTTGGAGAAGGGGGCCGTTGTCCTTAATTCTCCAGACGCTGTCATGTGCTTAAATTATTCCCTATGCTCACTGGTAAAGGTTAAGATGAGGCAAAAGTATCTGGAATTTAAAATCGCATATCTGGGCTCAATACAAGTCAATGTGATTTATCTAGTACCTGTTTTTTCCTTTGTTCATGAACTGGTGAATGCCTATGTGACGAACCCCATTGGTAATCACAGAGTCATTTTGTCAACACATACCGGGGATAACTCTTATCTACAACTTTCATTTCTTATACAGGTACAAGTTCATTTCATTTTCAGTTCACTCCACTTCCAGCCTCTCCATAAACATCCACTGAAGTGATTTCTTGTCGCTATCTTTTAAAAGTGTTTTGTCCGTCCGTAATACAGACACCTGTTCACCAAACCCCTGCAATATTCAACCGGGTCCAGGATGTGGCTTCTGAAGCCACGTCAGACATTCAACGTTGCCTCATTCAGTCTGACGGCCGTACACATGTTTTTCAGATATACTTGGAACTATACAAGTTGTTTCACCCCCTCATTTTAGTTAAGACAATCACACTTATTGTTAGTGAGTCTCCCTGAATGGGAAATGGGACCCACCCATGGCGTTCTGGTGTCTGCCAGATAGATGGGATGTTTATTGGGGGCCACAGGTCAGGGGAATGGGGTGGGGTGGAGCCAGAGGGAGAATTCTTCTTGTTGAATTCGTCAGTGACTCGACTCTCCCCACGTTTTCTTCCCCCCTATCTCTGCCTCTTCTGTCAGAGCATTGTTAGGAGGCCGGGAGACACTCAGTGCAGCCCTCCCACACCTTGGGCCAAACGCACACTGCCGTATTGTTCTGGCATCTGGGTACAGACTATTGGGGGGGGGGGTGATGGGGTAATACAGTAGATGTAGGGAGTTGGGGAAGGACCGGTGGAGATGGCCTCAGGGCTGGGCTGGTCATGGGACTGGATATATTTCCTGAAGGGTGGGGGTATACGAGTGAAGGGTTGGAGGCAAATGTGTGTTAAAGGGTGAACAGTAACTGGTTTCAAGGTGAACAGTAACTGGTTTCAGTGGGTCATTATGTTGCATGGGGACGGTGTTGTATCACATGATCTGTTAGAGGCGTGTCTCACTGATAACCTGGAATTTATGGCCATCTTGGTTTGTTTAAGCCACCTGTAACTCAGTTCTTATTGGTCTTTCACCAAAGCTTTTAAAGCATCCATGTCATACCTTCCTTTCCCCCCCCAGCACCCTCTTGGATTCTCTTGCGCTCTCATTCTTCCACCCCTACCATCTCTGGCTGAGATAAAAGCATAGCCACGTCACAATTGGGGGAGGTTGATATTGTCCCCACATTCTCTCCTGGCTCCGGCTGGTTCTGCCTCCAGCATCTGCCGTGCCGGGTCGGTCTGCTGGGGCTCTAAGCTCCCAGCTCACACGTGGCACATCTGGGGGAGGGATGATAATGATGCTGCTGATGAGGCCAGTGTGGTGCAACTTATCCAGTACCAGGCTGTCCTAACCTGACTCCAATAAGTACACACACACACACACACACACACACAACTTGTATCAGAGCTGCCTGGCAAAGTCTTACCTCTTTGGCCAATTGCCTTGTTATGTCTAATGGATTAAAGCTGTGGGGAGTCATGGGGTTTGGGTTGGATGAGTCGATACGATAAAGTACGACTACAAGTACAAAGTAACTGAGTCTGAGAGCACTTGTTTATTTATAGCATTTGCAACATATTTGCTCCTTTTTTATATTTAACCCTCTCCGTCTACTGACTAAGTGTTTCACGGTGTTTTCATGAAGCTGGTTTGGTCGCAACCATCAAACGACGACAGCAATGAACAAAAGCAGAATATGCATGTGATCTAACTTGGTCGCATATCCACCACCCATTGTTGTGATGGCTCTCCTGCCCTTCACCCCACCAATATATCCCAACACGGTGCTCAACGTGACGACCGTGCTCCTCCAGCAGCTTTGATGTGCATATCACGGAATAATTCTCTTTCGCCGTCGCCATCCTCTCCGCCTCACCCACACGCACTCCGGCTCCTTTCTACGCTTGCGAGTGGGAGCTGCTGTGTAATAAGAGAGTGAGCGCCGAACCCTTTCACAAAGGCCTACAGTGAGTGGACAATGAGCCTCGGGGAGAACACGGGCTATTGTGAAGGCTAAAATGGGGTGACCCAACTCCTCTATCGCGCTGGCTTTCCGTCCCTCTCTGCTCCACATTTTTCTCTCCGCCCTTTTTCTTGAGGCTCAAGGTCTCGCAATCTCTGCCTCATGCTCTCACTCTTTTCTCCGTGCATGAGTTATCACTCTTTTCTCTTTTATACTCTAACCATCTTTTCACACATATTTCTATTAACTGATTCCACTTTTTTTTGCCAACATTTTTCTTACTTTCTCTACAATTCTGCTCTTGTCTTTTTATAATTTTCCTTCCTCCTGTTTATTTTCCTGTCTGAAAAGTGCATCCACTTTGCCCCCTCTTCACTTATCACACAATCTGCCTCCAAATTCATTCCATCCCATCTCTTCCCTCCAGCTGTGGCAGAGGATGATAAGCCCCCCTCCACGATGCTGTGTGCCTGGGCTGCCCTGGACAAGCACTGTAGTGTGGAGGGAGTAGGGGTGAGGGTGGGGGTTGGGTGGGGACCTCAGAAATGGATTTAATCTGAATTACTCGAGCTGAAACCCCAGCTGTGTGTACGTGTGGGCAGCTTTGTTTCTGTGTGGTTGTGTGCGAGTGCATGCATGTGTGCGCAGCAGAGATTGTGCTTGCAGGGCTTGAGCAATGTGAATTATTCTGGATTAGGACATCTGCTGTGCAATTCTAAAATGAGCCATAGATGTATGATGCTCCACATGTGTGGGCATGTGTTTTAAATGTGGAGCGATAACATGGAGTTCTACACATGCAGGGTGTATTTGCAGTTTGTCCTTTATTGGGCTGTGTGTTTTGTCAATGCATATGTAAACGTATGCATACACATGTAAATACTCCCCTGTGCTCCGTACCACTCTGGCCCATTGCCCTGGAAGGGGGAGCAGGGGAGGGGGAGTGTGGCTGTTACAGGGTAGTGCTGTGCTGCTGCCAGTTCCCCTCCCATCCTACATCTAATTATGGCCCTTTTTTAGATATAGCTTCCAGATTAAAGAAAGGGAGATTTGTGTTGTCCAGAAGCTAAATGTGTTTATAATCTTGAATCTTACACAAATATCTTCTAATCTAGCTTTGAGGGTGATAACCGATGTCAATTTGGATGGTGACATCATTAATCATTGTCTAGACTAGGTTTTGTAAAACAAAGACATTCTCTTGACTTGATACTAATGGACTCTTTAAGATCATGCTTCAGGGAAATGAAACTAAGTCCTCGCTGTCTCTTCAAAGCAAATGGAGTTCTCAATTTTTTTTAAACTCTGTCCTGGTGGATATTAGTCTTAGAAATCTATGATTCTAGCCATAGATGATGTCTCTTGTTTACTGTGTATTTTTATTTTTGCTTTTGATACCTGAACAAATGCAGTTGCAAAATGGCATCATGTTGAGATTTTGGTCGTACAGCATGAATGACATTTAATCGTATAAAATATTCCATCTACCTAACATGTAAACGGTGGCGTTGGGTTTTTCGTTACAGATTGATGCAAAGCCACAATACCTTTGTGGAAGAGGTGTCACCGTTGTTTTGAACTGACTGAAAATGTTGCCAGTTTTTATAGCAAATCAATTGAATATAATGGCTTGTAATAAAACACATTTCCCTTCTATATGTAAATGTTCAGTCTTTCAGGGTTTATCTTTTTGCCATTTACATTTTTGTGTTGGGACTTGTCGTTTAAATTTAATGGAGAGAATGAATTGATTAAGGGGGTACGGTAACACAAGCCGGCCGAAACGTATCTCGTAACACGCCTTTCATTGCCTCATTCCCACCTCCTCCATAACAGAAGCCTGTTAAACCCGTTTCCTCCTTAGGTCAGGTGCGCCGGTTGCACACTAGGTGCCCTGAAGGTGTTGTGTGTATTTATTCAGAGTTACAGGGAGGGTACATATAGGTTTGTGTGTACGTAAATTTCTATGTCAATAATAGTTCTAATTTTTCTTCTCTTTCATGTAAAAGGAGACGAAGAGGCCCTCAGACAATGGCAACCCCTCCACTAATTGCTCAGAGGAAGACTACCGCAACAAGTCCAATGAGAACTCCTACTGCTACCAGCTTCTCCAGGAGCTGGACAAGCAACGCAAAAGTGGCATCCTCTGTGACGTCAACATCGTCGTCTCGGACCGGGTGTTCCGCGCACACAAGAACATCCTGGTGGCGGGCAGCCGCTACTTCAAAACCCTCTACTGTCTGACCAAAGGCGAGTCTCCGGACCAGGCCACCATCACACACCTGGATGTTGCTGCTGT
Organism: Pseudoliparis swirei; assembly: GCF_029220125.1. Classification (NCBI taxonomy): domain Eukaryota; kingdom Metazoa; phylum Chordata; class Actinopteri; order Perciformes; family Liparidae; genus Pseudoliparis; species Pseudoliparis swirei. The sequence goes on from NW_026613392.1 coordinate 9,791, forward strand.
GCAGGGCTTCTCCGTTATCCTGGACTTTCTCTACTCTGGGAACCTGCTGCTCACAAGCCAAAATGCCATTGAGGTGATGTCCGTCGCGAGTTACCTCCAGATGTCAGAGGTTGTACATTCATGTCGGGCTTTTATAAAGAGTGCCCTGAATATCAGCATCAAGCAAGAGGCTCCCGATTCAGTGGTGGTGGACTACAACAAGAGGCAGACGGTGTCCAGAGAGGGACAGAGAGGGCTGGACCGGAAGCCAGGCAACTTCTGGGCCACCAGCATCCTGTCCAAGCTGTCGATCAAGGCCAGCAGCAACAATCAAGGAAAGGAAGCGATGGATGAAGAAGACGAAGGTGGCAGGGTGAAGGATGAGACCAGCGATATCGAGGTGACGATGGTCGGCGAGGGCTGTGCCCTGGTGACCCCCGGAGCCTCCGGTAACTGGACCCACGACAACTCGTCTGACTCAGGAGAGCCCAATGAAACGCGGTCGGCGAGTGGCCAGGTGCAGGTGTTCGTCTGGAACAAGCCAGCCAAAGGTGGCGCTGCAGCGGCGCCCGCAGCCATAAAACGAGAAGCGCCAGATGCTGCGGCAGGAAGCGGACGGAGGAAAAAACAGACCACCACGCGGCGATTCGTGTACAACTTTCCGCCAGAACCCGAGGATGGATTTGACGAGGGGATGTTCATCCAGCCTGCTGCCTCCTACCCCAGAGAGGACTTCTCCTCCCTCTCCGAAAATGCTGGTATGACGCACATCTGAACTTCTGAACAAACTTCACACTCTTGCCCCCCCCNCCCCCCCCCCCCCTGGTATATGAACTTATTTTAACTCGTGAATTTCTTATTCCTATTAGTCACACTGTAAACTCACTGAGTAAAAGGAAGAGGCTCCCTTTTTAAGGTAGATGGGTGCATGCAGAATTTGTGTGACTTGTAATCACTTCAATGTGAAGCGTATGTATGATACAGAAGTATTGTACATATTTTTTGACATAATGTATGGAAAGCTCTGTTAAGACCCAACTGAACTTCATCTTATGCAGCAGCCTAGAGCGTTCAGCAGCGGCATATGGAAGTTATGAATGACCCCAGTGCACAATATTATGACGGGTATGAGTTGCTTACTGCTGCGTTTATGTTGAAAGGCGTGACTGCTTGCTTGGCTTGCCGATGTGCTCAGCTTTCACCTCAACAAACTACTGTGTATCATATGTCAGAGAACCAAAATCAGACTTTAAAAAACTAAAAAAAATAATTGTTCGTTTAATTCAATAGTTCTATAGTTTATTTAAAGTAGGGGTTTTGTTTATTGAAGACTAAGCATATTCATTTGTCATAGATTGCTACTGACTATTTCATCCCCCCAAAAATGTAAACCATTACCACCTTTTCCTTTTCAAGGAGTCATTTAGCAAATGGCAACATTCTTAATTTAACACGCGTTCTCCTCTGAACACAGATGTTTATGAGTCACCTGGACGGGCTTGTTCTCGACCCATCACATTGTTGTGGGCCTGCTCTCTCTACGGACTCCAATGCAACTGCACGATTGGTATTTAGTTAAATGAGCTTTATGCACTATTTAAACATGCAAAGCACAACAGCATGGTCAGGGTCAAGGAAACGTATTGTTAAAAGAGGTGTTTATTGTAGCTTTTATTAAGGACTAATCCTGCCAACATTCTTGAATGGCAGGAAGATCCTAAATGAATCACAGAAATGTCTTTAAAGAAAAGCGATGGGATACGCTCTCAGCTCACCCTTTGGCTGAATAGTTGGAATTAAAAAATGTGCAGGTGTGCGTCACAATAATGTCTGCAAACCTTCAGCTACTGCTTGTGTGAGACACAATAACCAGGTATGTCACGTAGCATCATTAGCTCGATGCCTCTCTGCCTTAGGCCCCTCCCTCTCCCCCATCGGTGTAACCTCTACACACAAAGATTACTGACATTCAGTTTCGTCGTGTTCCAACATTTACTTGAAGCTACATTTTCACATGTTTTTGGATGGCTGCATCATAGAATCAGTATTTGATATGTTGGCAAAACTGTATTTACAATAATTTAAGATTAAATTCTGTGGATTTAAACAATGCAGGTCCTCACATCAGCATTTGTAATGGTCTACTCACCCAGTGGGGCTGACGGGTCACATGGTTTCAGTATTTGATCCTCTTTTTATGGTCTTACAGCCAGTACAAGTTTGCAGAATTGAAATCTAGTTCTGGAAGATCCCAACATTGCTCCAAGAGGGGAGCATTGCTTCAGTTAAATGACTGATCTGTCCCCATATAGTTAGGTAGCTAATCATGGCACAGACCTGATGCTAATATAAGCTTAGCTGTGGTCGCCCCAAGCAGGAAACATTGGCACCATCACTTGGAATCATGATGACATTATTGATCACACTGTAAAAAGTATGGATTTTAATTTGTTGAGCTTTCACACTTAATAGGATGTGTGTTTAGAAGTATCTAACCTGCTGTTCCCAGCCGAGAAGTGAGTCACTCATGGCCTTGATCTCCAATATTCATTTCAAAACACGGGGGGCTAACCAGAGTTACGCCCACCTGGAGGGCTTTGTGTTTCCACGCTGCTGAGACTTGTTCTGAAGAAAAGACGAGACATTTTATAAGGTTAGGTCCAATTCAATGGTTCCATATCCTAAGGGCACACACAGTATGCTGTCGATGGTTACAACCTTGAGTGCCTATGAACTTTCAGTTTGTTTGAATCTTGCCTGATAAAACTTTTGTGCACTTTCATCTTCTGGCTTTCTCTTCGCTGTTTGATTTCTGACCCATAATCGCTCCATCGCTCCGTCCACATGGAGTGAGGCGCTCTTGGTAATCTCTTCTCTCAGCTCCAGCCATCTCCTTCTGTTGGCCCCATTAAGCGGGGCACTCCATGTAACCGTAATAATATCGCATATTAAGTCGAGTGGTATGGACCGGGGGAGGAAGGGGAGGATTTTGAGGCACAAAGTGGGTGTAGAAAGAGACGGGGAGAGGGAGAGAGAGAGAGAGAACTTCATTTTGTGTGCTCAAGAGCGAGCAAAGCCGTCCCTAATGCAGGAAAATGAAGAAAGCAGGGTGAACATTTCTTCCCCCAGGCTTCCCTAAATGCACTTGAATGCTCTTAGTGCCTCCAACTCCTCCTATGGCTCTTTTTAATGTGTGCACAAAGTGATGCAGGGTGTTGTAATCGCCTTGAGAGAGACGCTCCGTTTGTCTGCATGTGTGCTAACCCTCCAGCCTCCCCCTGTCGAGTATCTGTTGTTTAGCTCCATGTCTCTACTCGATGTATACGACATTTCCAAATAAAGATATGGTTAAGACTTCAAGTCGGCCGTTAGTCTCAGTAAAAGGTTTCAAGGAAACTGTTTACCCTGAATGATAGTTCTGTGTTCAACAATCCATTCATTCACTCTTACACTATAGTCAATGTTAACAGTTTAAATATTCACAGATCTATTTTTAGTCTCTGTCGGGGCATAGAATAGTAAAAAAATGTGCCATCTCTATTGTTTGAAATGTGTGAGCGGTGATGTCCTGAGAATTTGTGACAGAAACGGGCAACGCATTATCCTGGTATTTTAGTCACTAATAATGAATAATTGGCGGAGCGGTTTTATTTCTAAATGGTGAAGTTGCGTTCATTTTCGTGGGTTGTCGGTGACCCCGGACTACATGGAGCATTTTACACTTGTACGAAAAGTATTTTCCGACTGTTATTTTCTTTTCCCTTCTTAGGAATGTGCCTGATACGTTAAAAAAGAAGAAGAAGGATTTGTTTAAAAGTCTTGTGGCTTTTTGGTCTGACTGGGTTTTTGAAAGTGATTTCTTTCATACCTTTCACTCCGTCCATCTGTTGAGACGAGAGGAGACGGCCAGACGGCCTTCAGTCCATTACAGCTCTTACATCTGAAGACTTGTGTTCGCCAAGCGTTTTCATTGGCATAGTTGTTTCCTTGTTATCTATAGGTGCCCGTGGGTATAGAATTTGATATTGATTGTCTTTGTCCACACAGTAAAAGCTTTGTAGCCCCGCCCTCATGTTTTAGGATATTCTTTACTCTTTCAGAAGTGGGACTCAGCCATGTGTATGTAATATTCTGCATTTGTTTACATGTTTCTGGGTAGAAAGCTGCTGTCATGGAGTCTACTGTACATATAGCATCCGAGTACCCAACCTTTAATGCCATTTGTCAGTCTACATCTCCTAGATCGTATATGAAAAGGTGGTCAAGTACCATTTATGGACCGAAAGCTGTTTGCCAAAGCGTTCAGTCGGTTCCCACAGCCTCATTTGTTGGGACTCTCTTTAGATATGTGCGTCACATGACGTCTAAACATGTTGGATACGCCTTCCCAAAATATGGCTTAACAAACTAAAAACTAGAATGGGCACTCCGTAGAGCGCATACCTTCGCATATCCCAAGATTGGGCATTGAATTATGAACATTTTGGCATTAGTTGCATGCAAATTGGATAAAAATTGACCATGCTATGGTAAAAAGAAGATTTTGACCTTGACCTTTGACCCGATTGATCCCAAAATCTAGTCAATTGGTCCCCGGATAATAAACAATCATCCCACCAAATTTCATGCGATTCGGTTCAATACTTTTTCAGTTCTGCGAAAGATTTTGACCTGTTCATGACCTTTGACCCGATCGATCCCAAAATCTAATCAACTGGTCCCCGGATAATAAACAATCATCCCACCAAATTTCATGCGATTCGGTTCAATACTTTTTGAGTTTTGCGAATAACACGCAAATAAATAAATAAATACACGCCGATCAAAACATAACCTTCCGGCATTTTCAATGCGAAGGTAATAAATACACGGCGATCAAACCATAATGAGTGTGTCCAATTATTAGCCATGTCTTCTGAGATTATTCTATAACACACATATGCAGAAGACACTAAAGGGGATTGAGCATTGGTTCACGGACAGAACAAGGCAAAGCAAACTCGTCTTCTGGTTGCACAATCAAAGCTGGCTTTCATATTTCTGTCTGAGCCTCATCCACCAATATGAGCGGTCCCCCTTTCCCACAGTGATGTCACTCATTTGGGTTTCATTTTGCTTCAGTGTGATCGGTGCCGTCATCCTCCGAGGATGGAAACCTCGTAGCCCAAACGGTGGTACGTCTGCACTTTGAAATGTGTGCTTGCTTTAAAGTCTTTTTTTTAAATCTCTTCTTTTCAAGAGGTTCATCAACACATAGAATGTGGAGGGCTGCAACTAACAATTATTGTCTTTGTTGTTTCGTACACTGATTTATCTTCTCAATCGGTGCATTGCCAGTCACAAGTCATACTTTTCTGTAGTTCGAGGTGTGTGTGTCGTTTTTTTGTCCAAAACAATTTTATAAGACAGAATAGTAGAACATTTAAAAATTTTAGAGGCTTGAACTATCATCTATCCATCTAGATCGCTTTTGCTGGAAGAGCGGTCTGAAGCGGTTGGAGGTAGACGGGTCACAGTGACGGGACGGTTAGTGCCGTGTGGAAAACATCAGTTGAAAGTGAAGGCTGGTTTCACCGACACAAGTACTTTGCCATTGCTCTCTGCTCTTACCCCGCTGAGCCCACAGTCAACACTCGTGGACCATAAATTCTTGGGTCTTCTCCAAACTGCACACACGGCAGGTGGACTGCCTTTGCGTCCACGCCAGTCTCTGTTGAAGCGTGCTCTCCAACGCACAATAACTTCCCCAATCCCTTCGAGGTGCAAAGCCGCCGTGGGCAGTCCCTTCCCTCCCTAATCCACTGGGGCTGTCCTCACTATTCCAAATATTGACCCAGGGAGAATGGACACATACACACACATACACACGCACACACACATACACACACTCGCAGGGGCGTGTCTTTAATGGGCTCAAAGCGCTGATGCTGGAAGAACCGGACACACACAGGTGCTCTCACACAAACGCTTACAAAAGCTGAGTGTAAACTGAGCTGGAGTGAGGGCTCTGCTCTAATTAACCCCTTCGCTGCTGGAGCCCTGGTAACACCATAGTTTGTTGCCCTGGCCTGGGGAACACACTGCTTTACATATAGTAGGGAACCCTGCATGCGTGTGTGTTTTGTGTACGTGTGTGTGTGTGTGTTTGCCTATGTTGTTAACTGAAACTTCCATTGTTTCATGTGGGGGGTAGTTAGTCGTGTACACAGGGCGTTGTGAGGTGTGCACCCCCTCTCCAGCCCGGGCATTCAAACACCTCTCACCTCTTTCTCCCTCTCGCTTCTCTCCTCCCCCTTCCCCACCCCCTTTCCCAGAGCTGGCCAATCAGATCCAGTATAGCATCATCCAAGACTTACAGCAAGGGGAGTCCTGGGAGAATGGTAAGACGCCGCACTCTTTAGGCTACCGCTAAAAACAAGAGATCAGGCTGCTTCAATAAAATGTGCAATCTGTAACTAAAATGCGTTTTTTCAAATGAGTGTGGCAAGTCCATCCAGTGTGAATGCCCCCACTGCGGGAGCGATAAAGGATCATCTTATCTTATCTTAGTTCTCCTTGACTAAGACGGCAGACAAGTACCCTATATTTGTTTTAAGGGTTCGTGGTCAACAATGCATAATTTAACTGCCTGACCCTGTTCCACAAAATGTTATCCCCATGTCAGTCATTTACAAAAATAGAAAATTAATGGTTAACGTCAAGTTTATTCCTAAAAAAAAAAATCATGAACTTGCTTAAATTGGGTGTCAGGGAGTCCAGTGTCTCAGAAGTAGGCGGCTATTGTCTACACAGGGCTTTGTGACCCGATTCAATACGACTCCCTAATTCTAAGTAATAAATACAAAGTATGGATGTTAGGATGCAGATTGTTCTCAAAGGTGGAAATTAACAATACTCAAAATTGATTGTACAAAGGCAACAGAGTAACTTCCTAACCTAAAAAAATGTAGACCGCTGCAGGACTAATAAAGGATTATCTTATTTTTTAACACCCCAGGAAACAAAAACATCATTTTGCTGTAGATCTGTGAAATGTAATTATGTGATAGTTTGATTGACAGGCATCAGGTGGAGTTGTGGGTGGAGACATCAGCTTAAAACACATGAGGGGGAAATGGGGCTCAGAATGATCCTCACGGTTGTATTGAAAATTATAATATTTAAACAAATGTCTGTTTAATTTTTTTTTGATTTAGTCTAATTTAGACTCGCTCAATAATAATTTTTTCTGCTCTGTATTTGTAATGCCAGATAGGCTTCAAGATTAAATCTTATTTACACTAAGTTAAGATCCTGTTGCACATCCATAAGGTGTACACACACACACACAGTAAATACACAGGTGACCTGCTTCTCATCAACCCTTCCTCCTCACTACTCCCCTTAGCAACCTGCCGTAACAACGCCTC
>NW_026613392.1:17187-22985 GCF_029220125.1 Pseudoliparis swirei
GAGAGGCTGTCTCTTATACACATCTTTGGACTCTTTTCAAAATTAATACTTTGCTTATTTATTTGGAAGCCCAGCTGTCCTCCGTAGCTTCTTAGCATAAACATCCCGTTGGGCTTAATGAAGACCGTGCTGGTGTGAGACATCTGGATTTCTTTCTTTGAGATGCTGAAATATCGAAACCTCCCATATGAGCTCCTCGTTAAGTCGTACATTAGTCAATATTGATGGATGATGCAGGAAGATGCTTGTGTTTACAAAAAAATGGTCTTATCATATGGAACATAACAGAATTGTGTGCAATTTATGTCGTCTAACATTATTACTTGCATTGTGGTTCATGTGCAGTTTGTTAATTTAATGAGGTTGAGTCATTACATGATCAGTTTTGTGAAAAGTGTTCTTGTTGTCATCACAACCGTTCCATTGACGATGCTGATCTCGAGTATCTTCAAACGGCTTCATCATGTCGGTCCATGTTGCTGCTTCACATCCACTGCTAGTCTGAGTATTAATCCCTCGTAGACCCCGTTGGAAACGGGCACCAGTTGCTTAGCAACAGTGACCGAGCTGGATTGTGAAGTTAACATAGCTGCTTCAGTTTTATCTCTGCAGTTTAACAAACTCTGACTCGAGGTTTTTCTCGTGATGCATCACTTTGCGGTGTGTTCTTCTCTAATGGCTACCGCATCCTAACTCTGTGATTTGATAAACAGGATATTGGTTCCTGATGCACCCCTCTCTCATGAGACGATCTATAGATGCAAATGTGGCTTTGAGTGATCGATGTCTTCTCCCATCTCCAGTTTGTTCTTCCAATCCAGTCAAGTGAAAACTCAAGGAACAAACCACGGTTGTTGTTTTTCAAGCTGTAAGTCTCGTCTAAACTAAAACATTGTGACTAAATCCCTGCTGCTGCATGTTTGTGTTCTTCTCTCTCTGACCAGGCGAGTCCTCACACCTAGCTCTCAATAAGCTCAAGTGCCCGCACTGTAACTACATCGCCAAGCACCGGCGCACGCTCAAGAGGCACCTGATCATCCACTCGGGCGTGCGCTCCTTCAGCTGCGACATCTGTGGCAAGCTGTTCACCCGCCGCGAGCACGTCAAGAGACATTCCCTGGTGAGTCCACGTATGCTCAGGATCCTCTCCTCCGCCGACCGCGTCCATCTTGTGCCGGCCTCACCCCCGGAAGAGCAGCCCCTTGCAGTACAGTAGCTAATGGGGATCTAAATAATAAATAAATAAACTCGCGCCTTGCACTCCACCGCATGCTCTCTGTCTGGGAGTGAGTGCAACAAGGTGTTTTATGGCCACACAACATTTAACGATGTTTCTATTTTGAAGCGCGTGCTTCTTCTCGCTACGTTAATGCCGAGCGGCCGCGCTAGCCCGGAGTCTTAAGCCCTCAAAAGCGAAGGGATCGGCGAGCGGCGTGTCCAGCAGTATTATCTGCTGAAGGCACGTGTGGACTCACGGTTTGTGGCTTTGATGAGGTCGATGTCACAAAACAGAAGACTTTCCTTTATTTAATAATACTCCTTTTGAAGTTCATAAAGAAACTGCAAACCAACAAAAACATAAATGCTCTCCAGTGCGACAAGAACGTCCAACGATCCGGCAGAGATTGTGAGAACGGACAACAACGAAACCGGGTCGAAACTAGTGAGCCGTGATGACCCATAATTTAGTCAAGCTTATATATTTAAAATAGAGATATATATATATACTGCAGCCCCCTATCTAACTTTGAAAAATAAAACTTTTGAAATCAATAATCTAAGATTATAGTGGAAGATTTGAAGTATCAATTCCGACCTTTTTATTATTTAAGAGTACAATGAGACTATTTGATAGAAGTTTCTGTAACTAAGCAACCAATCTACTTCCTGAGACTATTTGATTGAAGTGTCTGTAACTAAGCAACCAATCTACTTCCTGTTTATTACAGCATCTGCATGCTGAGTGTACGTGAATAGTCATGTGGCTCTTTTCTAAAACGATGCTGAAACGCCGTGTAGATATATATATTTTTTTAACCCCATTTTTTGTATTTGTGTGGTTGAAGCCTCAGAGTCTCTTTCAAAGTGGTACAAAACAAATGGATCAGAAATCAGGAGGTTCTGTAATTGTATTGGCAGTCCTGTGAAGTAATAATGTCACCGGCCCAACGAGTAGCTCCCACTCTTAGCCAATTAGCGTCACACAAAGACTGGACACGGGGGACAGCTGCCTGGAATGTAACACAAACCGGTAACTAATTAACACATTTCTTATTTGTCGACTTTAAAAATAGAAAGCAAAGTGTCTCCTCCGTTCTCTCTATGCTAAGCTAACTCTCTGCTAGTGGTAGCTTCACATTTAGTTTCCAGTAGAATCTCATTTAACTGCCTTTTTTGAGAAACACACTTGAACGCTGTCTTGCTGCCAATGTGACTTCAGCTTTTTTCTGAAGGGAAAAGTGAACCCAACTTCAAACGGCAACCAGCCTGACTCGCGTTCTCTCCCCGTCCCTCTTCCAGGTGCACAAGAAGGACAAAAAGTACAAGTGCATGGTGTGCAAGAAGATCTTCATGCTCGCCGCCAGCGTGGGCATCCGCCACGGCTCGCGGCGCTACGGCGTGTGTGCGGACTGCGCGGACTCGCACCAGGCCACTCAGGAGGGCCTGGAGGGCATGGAGTTTCCTCGCGACGAAGACTTCGAAGGCGAGGAAGGGGAAGACCTGAATGGGGAGGAGCCTACCGACAACGACCAATCAAATTGGGGTGAGGGCAACACTGGTGCTGCCCCGGAAGCGGACTGAGAATTTTAACAAGCTTGAGAAACAAAACAAAAAAAAGTTGATGTTTAATATATATGTATACAAAAACTAGCTGGTAAACAATCAACTCCAAAGTGCTATCAAACCTTGAGGTTACTTAATTGTGCAAATATATGACAAAGAGATGGATTTAAAAAAAAGCTTTCGTCGCGGGAACTCCAAGATGTACAGATTTTATTATTGTTAAATGTGTCCATCTCTGGGCCCAGAGACCACGAGAGAACGATTCCATCGGCGAATAATATGATAAATCAGGTTTTTGGTGATGTGTTTTTGTTTCCTGTTTTCCGGGGGGGTGGGGGGAGTTGGGCAGGGTGATGATGTAGTTTTGAGTTGGGGTAGGCCAATCATCTTAAAAAAAGCAAAATTTTTAATTATTTAATTTATGAAGAGAGGTTATTATGGTCTTATCAATAATTTTTTTGTTTTTGTCTGCAAGCAGAAGCACAGACATGGCTGTTGCTTTTGCACAATCTGAAAGTATATCGCTTTGTGCTTGTAGAAGTACACAGAAGAAGAGCATTATTGTCCACAGGAAGATTTGTAACTTGCTCTGTAGAGTTTAGATGCGCTAAATATTATTATATTCTTTTCAAATTTTCTTTCTTTCCCTGTACAAATCTTGGAACCAAAAAAATCTGTTTTGCGACTCTAATGTATCACAGCCATATTTATGATTAATTTAAGAGGGCTGTGGTATTGTGCCAAACAGACCGCACACCAAGATTTAGCAGGAAGCAAAAACTACTGAATACGCTTAGAAGAAATCTACAAGAGACGTGAGGTTTTTTGTTAAGCGGGAAAAAAGATGACAACAAAAAAAACGAAAGTACAAGGGGAAATGTTATTGCTAGCTTTATACAAATCACGGCGTCACAGTAACACTTTATTATTATTATTATTATTAATAAACAAAAGCATTTGACTTTCACTTAAAGCTTGAATTTTGCCAAATGACGAAACGTTTGGTGCTGTAATGCTTGTCGCAGAATACTGGACCTACAGGCTATATATGATGTTTATAATCATGAAGCTTAAACTGACTCAGTTAAACATATGTAATCAGCTTAACTATAGAACACTGTTGTGCTACGGCGACTATCAGGTATGCTTTGCCATTGTTTTTAAGCTTTTATTTTATTGAATGCACACACACACACATACCATTTTGTCGAACTACCGGCAGTACTTGTAATTGACATTTTAAGGACCTAATAGACATCAATACCTGTATACGTTTGTTTATATTTGGTACTGAGTTGTAAAGTAAATACAGTATACATAGATATATACATGTGTATGTCTATCTATATTTTGAATCACTTGAACGTTGAAAGAAGAAAGTCAGGATGTGTGATGTTGACGTCTGACAGAACTCCATTTTTCATGTGTAAAAGGTAAACAAATTGTCACCGGTTTAATTAGATGTAGGTTTGTTTTTATTTCTTCAGGTCTGCCAGGTAGAAAAACACTTTGTTCCACAAAAAGTGAAGCTCTATGGCGCCTCATAGACATGCACTTACTGTTGTGTTCATGAAACTTTTTTTATGTTTCTTCGTTTCCCCAAAAGCGGGTCTGAATGGAACTATATAAACTGTTGTGTCTTTCTTCCAATGCGCAACTTTTTTTATTAGACATTTTGATTTTGTTATTTAATATTATATATTGACTCCAAAATGCAATCAAGACTGTTAATTTCTATTTGTCCAACCAAAATTGTGGTTTTTAATTATTGTTGAACTATAATGTATGAGAAAAGCCAGGTGAAAACTTGCTTAGTGTAGAAAATCCTTGCTCGTGTCTGTAATTGTTGAGATTTTTTAAATGTTTTTATGCTACAGAATCATTCACTTTACCCTGGATACATAATTTTGTGATTTCCACAGATGTTTTCTTTCTCCTTTGTTATTTCATAAAGCACATATTTTCTAAAGAAACACGGATTGTTTGCGGGTTAAAACCTTGGAACAGCAGCATCTGTTCATATGCAGTGGAGTGTCCAGAATATACTGAAGTGCTAATGATCCAGAAGATGTGTAACCTCCCTTTACTCTCAGTGGAAGAAGATATATTTTAAGTCAGAGATATACATCCTCTTCCTGTCACTTTTACCTTTAAATCACTGTGGGAAGGGTTATGTTACGGATAAGATATATATATCTATATATGTGGAGATTATATGAGATAAATATATAAATATATATATGAAGAATATATTATTTAACCAGTGGATTTACTTATGACGGTCAGCTCCAAACCTCCTGGCCCGGTGGTCCATGTCGCTGGACGTTCTCCTTCCTCCTTCGCTCTCTGTTCACGCTGTGTGCTTTGCTCATTACGCCATCCTGTTGTCTTGTTTGTTCTTTTGATACGATACCATCCTACTGATTTTACTGTAATGAATGAAACTCAAAACTATGATGTATCATTTTAGATTTTATGCTGTATTTGTTATATGGACAAAAACAACAACACACAAAACGAAGCAAAAACACTACAGATTTAAAGCAGAGGTTTTTTTCCCCAGCTGTATTTTTTTACGCTGTTGCAAAAGGTTGTATTTTTCAATTTCTCTCGAACTTTAACAGTGATGCAAAACTTGGGCCGCGCCTCAGTGCCCTCCGAACACAAAGCAAATTCAGGTTACTCTTTTTACGTTTTTATCAAAGGTTTTCAAAGATGGAACTACAGTCTCCTTTTTTCTGTCTGAATTGTACTACTGTTCCTCTCTATACTACATTTTAAGAATAAAACTTTGATATTGCTTTAACCTTTTTGTCCACTTATTTTCTTTTCATCTGTGGTAAGAACACGCTTATCTCTCTGTCTATATTTAGACTCGAAACGGCAAACCGTTTCTTTTCAAATCCACCCAAAGTCATGCAGCTCGGACTGGAAACCAGTTTCTGATAACGGTGTTCTCTTCTTACCATAAAGCTGCACAAACCAAATATCACCAGTAGTTGACCAAATCTTAC
>NW_026613393.1:0-14457 GCF_029220125.1 Pseudoliparis swirei
CAATCCAGCTGAACTCGCATTCCTCACAGAGTATGCCACTGTCATGAGCCCAGTTGCCCAGGCAACCAACATCTTGCAAGCAGAGGCAAATGCCCAGATGGGGTGGCTACTTCCAACAATCAACCTGCTGACCGCCAAACTTGACAGAGTCAAGTTGCCATTGAAGTATTGCAAGCCTTTAGTGGACGCTCTCCAGGTGGGAATGAAGAATCGTTTTGGTCACATGTCAGGAGACCCTGAGTTGATCGCAGCTGCGATTCTTCTTCCAAAATTCCGAACAACTTGGACAAAAGATGATGCCACAATCAGAATGGGTAAGACAAAATGGGGATAGTGAAAAACAAGTGTATTAGTGTACATCTTGACTCTTTGTAATATTGGCAAATTCACAAATCAATTATGGATGCACGGACAATGCGTGAAACTAAATGTATAAACCTCAAATTAAAACAAACTATTTTATAAAAAACTTTAGGTTGGGGTCATGACATGTTAGGAAGTTGTATTAATTCTATCATTTATATTTTCACCCTAACTTTATTTCAGGAATGGACTACATCAAGCAGCAAATGGAAGAACCCACCCTGCAGCTAGGTGATGCCACCAGGTCCAGTTCTTCTGATGAAGAGGACTTCTTCTCTGCCCTGCAGTCATCACAAGCACATGACAGCAACAAGCAGCTGGATGCCTACTTGACCTGTTCAGCAGATCACATGGACTTGCTGAAATCATTCCCAACTCTGTGCAAGCTGTCTGTGAAGCTGAACACAGCTCTACCTGCATCAGCGGCCTGTGAACGGCTCTTCAGCATAGCAGGCCTCGTCTTCAGCCCAAGAAGAGCAAGATTGAAATCTGTAAATTTTGAAAATCAGCTTCTTTTGAAGATGAACAAGAAATTTTTCAGTTTCAAATGATTTTGGTTGTTACTTTTGGTGCTGCATTTTTCTGTGTTCATCGTGTTTTTATATTTTAGTAATTTCATTGTGTTCATATATTGCTAAGTTCAAATTAGCTCATACTCGTTCATGGCGGCTACAGCACCCAACCAAATAAATTTCATAATTCTCCAAATTCTGACCCTTTGTTTTTTTTATTAACAACATTTACTTTTACTTTCAGTACTTAAGTACATTTAATATCGGAAAATTACTTTTGATACTTAAGTACAATAAATATCAGATACTTTAATACTTTTACTCAAGTAGTATTTTCATAGGTGACTTTTACTTTTACTTGAGTAATTTTCCAGTCAAGTATCTTTACTTTTACTCAAGTATGACTTTTGGGTACTTTATACACCACTGCGTGTATATACATGTCAGTGGGTGGTGCGTCCTTTGGCGGTAGATGATATAGATGGTGATGACGAGGAGGAGAAGGGGGAGGAGCTAGCCGCAGATGTTGACCGCTTACAAGCTAAAGTTATTCACACAATTCTGTCGCGCGCCACACGAGCTGCTGCTTGCTCCATTGCAGAAGAATAAAGCGCGAGAGAGAGAGAGAACGTCACCAAGGTAACGAGTTTTTCCTTTAGTTATCTCCACTTCCACATCTAGTGAAGGCATGTCGACATGTCGGCGAAGCGGTTCCTTCTCACACCGACGTTAACCGTTGTGTTACATCACGAACTAACGGTAGCTACCGGCACATCACACACATCCACATCCGCTGCGTTGTCCCAGCTGGGTAACTGCTCTGTTAGCTGCACAGCCGGTTGAAGACGTTGAGGAGATGGAGACCAGAACGTTAACGGAGTGAAACCCGAAATAATGGATCTCTTCGTCTCCTGTGTTGAGCCAGGTGCTAACAGTACCTGTAGTTATTAACAGAGCGCGAGTTATAACATGAGCAGATATGAGATTTTATTAATTGAAACATGTTACGTCACACGTGTTCGGCTGTGTGAACAGAAAGTAGTCCGAGTGCACAGTTCACGTCCCAGGTCCCCATCCTGCGCGCTCTGAACGAGGAAGTTCAGTTGACAAACGAGAGGAAGCTGAATCTTTCGCCTCGACGTAGCTTCCCCAGTGACGTTTAACAACTGAGCGACAGTTTAACATGTACGTGTCCATGTGTTCTCCTGGTAAATAGGTCGTAAAGTAAGTAAACAGAAAATGGAGATTAATCACTCCCCACAGAGATGTTTTGACTGCAGCAGCCATATTGCAAACCAGATCCTGCCTTGACTTCATGAGTCAAGTACTGGGACACATGGGGCTTGTTCCTCAGAGTCCTGATTACTGGATGTGTCTTATTGTCTGGCAAATATGAAATCTTAGCATCTGTGAATCTGCAACCAGGTTGTGTTGAATGAAAGTACATTTTAAAATAATGTTTTTTGTCAGATTATTCTGTAGTGTATCATTGAATGACCGAAAGGTGTACAATTAATATTTTTGTAATCATCGTCATCCATGCTTTACACTGCGAACCAGTTGGATGATGTGATGTAAAATTGTGATTGTTTCCCTGTTTGTGTTTCAAGTGTGGAAAGACATGTGTGACGGGGGCGATAGCTGAATGCATATTTTAACTCACATTTGTACGGTTTATTTTTAACCAAAGGTGATTTGCATACATTTGACAAGTGAAGTCTCAACACAAGGAGCTCCTTATGTTTCTCTAAGTTATCAGTTTGGTAGTTTTGTTATATTCCAATGACACACTGGAGTCCGGCTCACCTGCTCCCTCTCCGTCTCCTCTCAGCAAAACGACATTCCTGAGATGTGTGAAGCATATGTGTGAAACAGTTTCCTGTTTTTTCTTACAGATTATCCCAGTGGAGAATTACCTCTCAGATTCAACAATGGCAGTTTAAAACGCCCATACGGCTCCGCCTTCCGGTTACACCAGCTCATCCCTTTCTCTCTTTCGTCATTCTATTTCCCTTCCAATATATAATTGTTCTGTTCTTTCACCTCGTCCCAGTTTCTGGTGCAGGAACCAGTCTGTTTTAATTACCCCATCTGAGTATTGGCCGAAGGCTGTTTAACCCCTTACAATGGGTGCCGAGGTAAACTCTGCATCTCAGGAAAGCGGTGTGCGGCTGAAGCAGGAGATTTCCCTCCTCCAAGGGGTTTGTCTGATCGTGGGAAACATGATAGGCTCCGGTATCTTCGTCTCACCTAAGGTAAGAGTCTCTGCCTTGTTAGTCCACTGGATTAACTTGTTGGCCCCGATTCAAATACATTTTTGTATTGTAAATATAACATAGTTTATTGCTCTTTGTTTGTAAAATGCATACTAGTTTTAACTGCAAGTGAATTTAGTCATTCGTGTTTAGTTTTTAGTTGTTTTTAGTCTTTGTGCAAGTTCAGCTGAAAGCTTTCACTGCACTCTAAAATCTGAAATCAACAAGGAAACAAACAGGCAAATGTACTGGTGTTATTTTGAACCCCACCCACTAAACAATTTAGGCAATAAACCAGAAGTGAGACAACTCTGGTATGTAATGATGTGTTTCTTAAATTGTGCTTTATTGTATAGCTTATACATTTGCTCTGTATTCTCTTGTGTTGTCCTGCAGGGGGTTCTCATGTACACAGGCTCATTTGGTCTTTCCCTGATCGTGTGGGCCCTTGGGGGGGTATTTTCCGTGTTTGGAGCGTTGTGCTATGCTGAGCTGGGTACTACCATCCGTAAATCAGGAGCCTCCTATGCCTACATCCTGGAGGCCTTTGGAGGTTTCGTGGCTTTTATACGGTATGTTAACATATTGTCCTGAAAACTTCACCCAATAGAAACTCGGAGCTTGTTCCATCCTACGTTCTTTTTTCAACAATACCAAACTTGAAGTTTAGTGTGGCTAATATAAGTTTTGCACTATATGGCATAATATGTACAGATGTGATTCAATGAACTGTCACTTTTTTCTGACATTTTTACCTGCAGTGTGTTTCAACAATATTTTGCATATATATTCTTCACTTATCTCGCCAACATTGACATATAAAGCACAATAACGTTTAGTTCCCCCCAGGAATTGGTTAGTCTTATGGAGACAATATTGTAGCAACATTTTTTCAAAAGATAAGATAATCCTTTATAAATCCTGTTGTTGGAAAATGTACAGGATTACAGCAGCAAAGGGGTAAAGTGCACACCAAACATAGGAGATCAAAGAAATATAATATATGAAGAAAAGCTCAGCTGTAAAAGGCAGCCACTCGTCTGAGAGTTGTGTAACTCTCTTAATCTGTGTGTGCGTAATCAGATTTATAATATTTGATGGATAAAATCTCCAAATTTGTGTTCAAATTTGCAAGTGTATTGAGATTTTAAAATGTGTATGTTATTGTAATACTATTGGCTGAAAAGATCTAAGCATTTTGCTCCAAGAGTTGGAAATGCAGACAATGTATCAGTTACAATGTAATTGTCCTTTTACATGTGACTCCTGCTATGGCAGAGATCTGCAAATCTGTGTGTGGAGATTTGTCTGTAGCCTAGCACTCTGTCTTCACTTAAACTATATATTTAACCTGTTAGTGCATCGGTTGTCGTGGCAGCTGGGCGGCTTGTTGGGCACTTCACCCACAGCAACCTGCATGCAAGGCACTGATCTTGTCTGTTAACGGTTAATTATCAGTTAATGAAGGTCGGCTCGCAGTCAGACGACAATCTAAATCGGCTTCCCGATCTAAATAAATATTCGCAGATTCTCGTACATATTCACAAATCATGAGTTTGGATACAGTTCTACAGCTCTCCACAAACATTTGAAAATAGTTTTGCTCTAATAATATCCCCGTCTAGTCCCTCTATGTCTGCTACATCCGCACAGCATCTCATCCTTTCAATGTAGGAACATTGCTCAATGTCCTTTGCTTTATCAAGATATTTTCTTTCATCAAAGTGTTAATTACTTTAAAAAGAGACGGTTGACTAACATTCGAGATCATTCTTTTTTATAACATGTACTTTAAATTGGGAAAGCCATTTTCCTAATGGTAGAGATATAGAAAATGTCTGTTGATGCAGTTTAACAAAAAATATGTTGTGTGTTATTTCTGTAGACTGTGGACGTCCTTGTTGATCGTTGAGCCAGCTTCTCAGGCAGTTATCGCTCTGACCTTCTCCAACTACCTGGTCCAGCCCGTCTACCCCAGCTGTCCTGTCCCTTATGTTGCCGTCCGCCTCCTCGCTGCGTTCATCATATGTAAGGCTGTCCTTGTAATAACGTTTAGTATAAACACACTTGTATGGTCTATTTAAATTCGATAGGATGTGATTTTAGTTTAACAAATTTTCTTTTTGATTTTCCAGTGACCGAGTAAAACCCCCAACTCAATTATGAGATGTGTTTCCTTTGAAAGATTGTCCACTGGGCAAAAGAAAGAAAAAAATAAATGTGTGTGTGTGTGTGTATATATATATTAGATTTTTTTGGGGTCAAAGCCTCAGGGAGTCGCAACAGAGGTGCTCAAGGTTGCCGACCCCTGCCACAGTGAGAGCAGCTGTTGTGGCAAGAAGGGTTGTTAAGAACTGGGGCCGCCTTTCTTCATCGCTAACATCATTCTGCACTTCAGAGGCAATTTTAACCAAAAACACAACTTCAAATGAACTGTATTAATTGTACTGTTGTCTGTCAAGTCCAGTACACTAAACTGTATTTGGCATGGGTTACTAAATTGCCATTTATTTTGCACCCTGTACTTGTGCACTCCTTTGTTTAAAGTAATAGTTTAATTTGAGATGTTTCTTGAGGCTGTTGCTCCTATGTTAAGTCAATGTACATGTTAAACCATGCATGCTGCATTTAATTGATGGCACACCTTTTATGTTATGTGAACTTTTCACAAAGCTGCTAGACTTAGTCTTTGTTAGCGTTGCACTGAGAGGGATATGTGTGGAACTACTTGTGGATTTCCCCTCAACTCTGCCTTAAATCTACTGTGACTGGCAACCCTAAATCTTTGTTATGGGTCAAGATAAAGGTCCCTTAAAAAGAACAATGTAAACCTAAATATCGATATTGGGGCTGGGTGATGAGGCCTGAAATGAAACTACATTAAATTTAGGATTTTAAAGATTTGTTTACCATAAAAGCAAACTAGGCCTACAAAGGAATTAATTAAATTTCACGAAACTTAATTAAATTTTTTTTTAAAGCATTAAAGTCGCCTCTTGAAAAAAGATCTATTGTCTGCCTGAAGAAAATACACTGAAGATCCTCTCTGATGACGCACTTGCAATGAAGTGGTATTTCTTGGCCAGATTACAGTGGACGTGTTTTAGCATGCTGTATGTGCTTTCATAACAATACCTTACACTTGTGTTTTAGCATGTTTATTGTACATACATAACCATACCTTACACTCGTGTTTTAGCATGTTTATTGTGCTTTCATAACTATAATTTACACTTGTGTTTTAGCATGTTTAATGTACATTCATAACCATACCTGCTACTTTTAGTTTGCCTCAGACAATCGTGTTTCGACCATTTGTTAACTGCTGTTTTCTTCCTCCTTTTTCTCTCATCAGGTCTGCTGACTTATGTGAACTGTATGAAAGTGAAATGGGGTGCTATTCTTCAGGTCATCTCCACCGTAGCGAAGGTCCTAGCGCTCATTGTCATCATCATTACTGGCCTGGTTAAGCTCGGACAAGGTAGGATTTCATCAATAAACTCTGTATCACTCCAACGCTACTGCTCTGACTTGAGTTGAACTCGTTCTCTCTCTGCACTGGCCTGCTGGTGGTGCATTATGGGACTTGCAGTCTTTTAGGCAAAGTCAAGTGAGCTGATCTGATTGGAGAGCACCGTTTATTTGCTTATTTTGGAGATGTCTGTCTTCTTTACTCACACTGACAACTCTACACAGATTCCATTAACTTGATAGAAATTCTCATTTCATGATGATTTTTTATCTTTTGGATTTTGCACTTATTGATGACTGGCATCTATGTTTGTCTTTTTTTATTATTAAACTGCTTCCAGCACATATCTACTTATTATAAATAGCAGGGTATTGAAAGCGTGCTTCAAAATTGGATGCCTGGTAGAGCCTTCGGAAGAATTCAGCCAACAACTTCTCTCATTCTGGGAGATTTATTCTCTGGTCACAAGCAAAGTACGACTGTCGCTGCGATTGCAATCACACCACGAGTCTCTCCGACAACAACACAGGTCCATAGGAGAGAAAACTCTCTCTCCCAAGCCAAGTACGGCCCTCTAATACACAGCTTTCATCCTGACCTTGGCTCGGCGCTAGTCTGTTTCCTCACCCCTTCTCACAGGACGGGGCCACTCAACGGCCTCCGTCCTCCTCTCTCGTGGAACGGTACCGATAACATGGTGAGTGTTGTGTTGTGTGAGGCGCGCAGAAGCAGACATAATATTTCTTATCGGACACATTCCAGCTGCTGCGTGATGTTATTCTGAACATTCGAGACCTTGACGAAAACATCAGAACATTTAAGATTTATATTTACAGTATTATACTAGTTGTTTTAATATTCCATTACTTTATTTACATGACTAATATAACAACCCTGTGTTGATGTAGGTTTTGACCAGAACTTTGAGGACTCATTCAAAGGCTCCAAACTGAACCCTGGGGACATGGCCCTGGCCTTCTATTCAGCACTTTTCTCCTACTCTGGCTGGGACACACTGAACTTCATCACAGAGGAGATCAAAAACCCAGAGAGGTACGAGGTCTGTTATTTCAGAGCGGTTTTACAACAAGGGTGATAGATTTTCATTCCTGATGGCATTGCTTTTACTTAAACCAATATCTTAACCTTAATCTTAAAGGTCTAATTCAGATTAATTAGTTTTGAGTGAATGAAATCCACTTTGCTCTTTTTCAGGAATCTTCCCTTGTCCATCGGCATTTCCATGCCCATTGTCACTGTGATCTACATCTTGACCAACGTCGCTTACTACGTCGTCATGGATGTAGACACGG
The DNA here is from genome assembly GCF_029220125.1 of Pseudoliparis swirei. Lineage (NCBI taxonomy): Eukaryota > Metazoa > Chordata > Actinopteri > Perciformes > Liparidae > Pseudoliparis > Pseudoliparis swirei. The sequence goes on from NW_026613393.1 coordinate 7,916, forward strand.
TGCTCAACAGTGACGCCGTCGCTGTGGTGAGTCACGTCGTGCGTTCTCCTTGTGCACTGAAGAAGCTGTATGTGAGCAGTAACCAGCCGACAGTCTGACTGTGAGCATACTAATGGCTACCTATAAACTCTATTAGTAAATCACAGAACATCTGCTCCGCCTGGTCGGGATTGGTCTTTGCTTCCTGTTTTCTGCTGCCATCTCTTTCAGTCTGGCTGGCAGCCACGAGCGCTAGTGTCCGGTTCGGTTCTCCATTTTGGTTATCTGGCTGTAGGATGGAGATGAGGGCGGGAACCTCATTTAGCTAAAGAGGTTAGCGCCCCACACAGGAACATGGGGAATGATGATGTGATTAGTGATTACAGCGATTTCACTGTAACCTCACAAATCACATGTTTGGCCACAACTCAAGAATTCATGACCATTTCACACATGTCTAATAGTTACCTTCGCATTGAAAATGCCGAAGGTTATGTTTTGATCGCCGTGTATTTATTTATTTATTTATTTGTATGCGTGTTATTCGCATAACAAAAAAAGTTTAAAACCGAATCGCATTAAATTTGGTGGGATGATTGGTTATTATCCGGGCACCATTTGATTAGATTTTGGGATCGATCGGGTCAAAGGTCAAGGTCAAGGTCATGAAAAGGTCAAAATCTTCTTTTTATCATAGCACGGTCAATTTTTATCCAATTGGCATGCAACTAATGCCAAAATCTTCATAATTCAATGCCCAATCTTCTGATATGCGAAGGTATGCGCTCTACCGAGTGCCCATTCTAGTTTTTAAATGGTATAATGATGACATCTTGGACAAGGCATGAATATAAATTGCAAGTTGACTGGTTGGAGAAGGCAAACAAACGCAAGACAGTTATTCTAGTTTATTGGAGTCTTTATTGTTCCTGATGGACCTGTCGATCACCGCTGTAGCTTCACACCTCAGCACTGCACGGAAAGTTCAGAATATTTTAACTTAAAAACCTGGTTTGCTTCAAACATTTAATATTCCATAAGATTCCTAATTGTAGACCCATATGCATTAAGCTTTAATAAAGCTTCCTTGCTTTACCTTTCGACTAAACTTGGTTTTTTTATGATTATTGCTGGAGCACTAATAAAGCATATAACCGAATACATTTATCAAAATCAAACTGCCCCTGCAGGGAGAGCTGAGATGGAATCTTCGTAAAACCAGTTAAGAGCTGAGGCTACTCCATTACCAGCCTTCAGCTGGCCGTCTGATGCCTGGTTGCAGGAAAATTATGGATAAAATACTTCAGGCGTACGCAGCAACAGGAGGTCGATGACTGTCCACTTCCTCACAGAGCCCTGGCTCCATCTTGGCGTCCGTGATGCAGGACTCCAGTGGGACGAGAGGAGATGGACTCTGTTAAGATGTCGGCTATGTCGTCTGCCCAGAGAACTGTTTTTGTTGCAGCTGCATTCTTTACGATGCATATTTAGGAAATGCACAACAGCAATTCATCACTGTTTTTGTTTTGTTGTTCATGTTTCTCTTGTGTCGCAAAAGGGCTTCAACTGCATTTAGTTGTGCATGCCTGTGTTGCATAAGGATAATGAATTCTCCTTTTTTAAACATGTAACATCGGAGTAATCGGCTATTTTTTTAACTTTTATTTGTGAACACTCATTTAACATTGAGGGCCACTGAGCTTACCAATATAAATGTGAGAAACATTGTTGCCTCCTCAGACATTTGCGGATGAGGTGCTGGGCTGGGCTCGATGGCTGATCCCTCTGTCTGTGGCCATATCCTGCTACGGAAGCCTCAACTCCTCCATTATCGCTGCCTCCAGGTTAATACAGAAGGGAACACCTGAGTGCAGATTCTGACTGCTATTCTACTAAATCCTACTTCTGCCTATCAGCAAAACTAATAGCAAACATGGTGACATGTTCTCAACATTTTGTTTTGCAGGTTGTTTTTTGTTGGTTCCAGAGAAGGCCACCTGCCCAAAGTGCTGTGCATGATCCACATTCAGAATTTCACCCCAATTCCTGCCCTGCTTTTCAATGTAGGTTTCAAGATGTTTGTGGGTTTTTTGTATTGAACTGTCCGTATTTGGTTGCTTGGAGGCCTCTGCTGATGCTTCTCGTTAACAAACTCAAACCATCTTCTCTCCAGGGTGCCATGTCTCTGATCTTCCTGTCTGTGCCGGACGTTTTCCAGTTAATCAACTACTTTAGTTTCAACTACTGGTTGTTCATCGGCTTGTCAATAGCCAGCCAGATCTACCTGCGCTTCAAAGCTCCCGATCTGCACCGGCCTGTCAAGGTAAACAATGTGTGCAGCTTGAATGCTGACGGGCATGTTTCAGGATTATAATGACTCTGACTTCCTGGGACATATCGCTTCCCCTCATGAAGTGAACGTAGCATATGCAGAGACAGGACATTAAAGGTAGCCACCGTAAAAAGGAAAGTAAGAAAAGAAAAGAAAGGTTTACGATGTGACACCTCTGCGATCATGCAGCTATGATGGAGGAAATGTGCATCTCTTGAAACTTTCGAATCAAATTGGCTAGCTGTGTTTTTTAATCACACGGCTCTGGGTTGTGATTTGAATGAATACAGTAGTCCTTTGAACTCTCCCAGCTTGCAAGCGCATCCTGTGTATTCATAATGTTTTCATAAAATCTGATCAGAAAATGTGTCAGAAGAGGCTCTAGACATCTAGAAGGGTAGAATACTTTTTAAGTCTTTGCCAAATGCCTCCACCCTCTTAGAAAGACGTGTGCTGGCTACACAGGGAAACCTTTGGCCGAAAGTGTAACATCATGACGTCTCTTAAAGGCTTCCTGGTAATTTATACATCACATCATTGAAAGTCCACAACCTGTTTCTTAGATGCTGCGGCTAAACACAAAACTAAGTAAACAGTAAGTAAGAAGATGCAAACAGCTGTGATCCGTCCTCTAAGCAGTCAGAAGGATAACGTGCTGCTGTATCTAGAACCCTTGAAGCCTTTTAGACCTGTATTTACGTTTGTTTACCCATCAACAGTGTGCCCCCATTGCAGGCCTGACCACCCCCAGCAATGGCTTTGAGTTATGATGACGATGTTAAAAGCCCACGATGTATTTAATCCAATCACATAGTTATCCTAGTCAACATAGAAGTGACTGCACTGCATACCGGCTGAGCAACCTAAGGACAATTAAAGCCACAATTAAATAATTTTATGGTTATAATTTTTGTTAATGTAATGTTCTAATATTTTTCTCCCCAACCTTTTGCTACCCTTTTCCTCTTTTCCGATTCCACTTTCTTACCCTTGTGTAAATCCTGCTTCCCCTGCAGCTCTCTTTGTTCTTCCCATTTGTCTACTGCTTTTGCAGCATATTCCTGGTTGTGGTTCCCCTCTACAGTGACACCATCAACACGTTGGTGGGGATTGCTGTGGCATTGTCCGGTGTACCGGTCTACTACGTGTGCATCTACTTGCCAGCTAGCTCTCGACCAGCCTTCTTCGGGAAAATGCTCGGTAAGAGGCTTCAGCTGACGTGCTTGTCGTCGCATTGGTGATGTCCTTGGATGCTTTTCAAAAACAGCAATATTTTGCGAGGATTACATCACTTTTTAAATTGGATGCATGTTATAGAATTAATGATGATTCAACCATGATACAAATATGCATGGGGACCAACATGCCTGAAAATACATGAGTTTATCCCAAGCAGCAGACCGGGGGTGAGTTTGTTTGAAAGGAGCAATAACCCTTTCATCTTAACATTGAGAGAAAAGCCTGACGGATGAGATGGATTTTTTAGACTGAAAGAAAATCTGAGTACCATATAAATGGGCTGACTTTCAAATTAAACACATGGTATAAAAAACTTCTGAATGAGCATCCAACATTTTAGAGTAACATCCATCAGTCTGGACTCTGGAGTGGAAACACTGTAAGAGTTACAGTGTTTCCAAATTACCTGAAACCTTATTTTGCATTTCTTTTCTGTAATTTCTTGCTCGGTTATCTAAAAGAGCCAAATATGGGTCAATATTTTGGATTGGCTATTTGATAACATTCAAAGTCTGAGTACATAAGCTGTAAAAAATGTCCCTGTGCATGAATAATCTCTGAAAGTAGCTTACAAGTCTTACTGTAAGATGTGTGTAGACCAGCTACCATTGGCACACATAAAAACTCCTTGTCTTAGTGTTAAGAGCTGAAGAGTTATTGAGTTTACAGTTTCAAAGTTCAGTGTACCATTCAGCCCACATTCTGTAAACTGTAGTGCAGCGATAAAACCAGTTGACGAATTTCCCCTCCTCATACTATTTATTTTATGCAAAATGTTTAACTAGTCATCCTTTCAAGTTGTTTGTTCTAAAACACTTGTTATTTTTTTATGATCATAATCTCTCCTCGAGAATCACGCGCGTGTCGGTCAACATGCTGGAGCAGCACCCTGCATAATACTCTTTGTCGCGTTATGATTTTGTACTCAAACACCTCGTGATTGCGGTTTCTCTAAACCTTGCTTTACCTTTTCAGAAAAAAGATTGATGCCAGATAACAATAGAAAAGGCTTTTCTATTGTTATCTGGCATCAATGTTTAAACACAGAAAAACCGACCTGGAGGCTGAATAAACACAGAGTTGCAGGTTGGCTTGTGCTGCGATGCCTGGCTACACAGAGGCGCTGCAGAGATTAACATGAGAGCGTATCAGTACAGAAGTGTTGCAGATGCATTTAGAGTAGATCTTCACTCCACTGAGTGAACCACTCCCATTGGTAACTGTATTTTCAAAGATAATCTCTTCAGTGCAACCCTTGATACCTTTTTTAATTATTTTCTTCTTTCACTACAGATCAGATCTCTCTGTACACCCAGAAACTGTGCCTGTGTTGTGGGACATCGCCTGATATCGACCTGGACAATTTAGACCCAGAGAAGATCGAATAACGAAGCAACAGAACCCTTGTGTGAAATGCTGTACGGAGAGATGGAAGAGGAAGAATGTACACGGAGGAGGTGGAGAGCTGCAGACAATTAGGATTTAGATGAGAAGAGGATGAAGAAACTGGAGAGGTGAGCTCAACACACCTCTCCCTTTCCTTCTCTCTCATGCACAGGCATATTTATATTTATATATATATATCCTGTGTTTATAAATAAATACAGGATTATACATGATGCTCCGTACAACCCTCCAAACAGCGCTCTGTGTAACCTGAGCACTGTTACACAATGCGGTGTCACTCCCTCCACTCGTGTGTCTCTGCAGCTCTCGGCACATTAGCTGACGGAAAGCTTTAGGGTGACACACAAATATAAAGTAACCTGATCGACAAGGAAGTGTCTCTGCAAACCTGCTCCAGGTACATTTTTCACAATCGGACACATTTTGAACGTGTTTGTGTTGCGTCTCATGTTAACAGATTGTGTTGCTGTCGCTCATTTGAATGCGTGAAAGATGAGCATGGCGGGTGGAAACCTTGTGACCCCGTTTGAAACGACACTCATGGCCCCTTATCACAGGTTAATGACGGCCAATACCATGGCCTCATCAGGGGTAATAATTATTCTGACCCCCTTGTCAGGGGTCATAATAATTCTGACCCTGATTCTTGCAGCCTAATGAGGTGCAAGACTTGAAGACCCTCCAACTGCTTGTGTGTACATGTGTTGATGTGGATGCAGACCAGTGTGTAGCACTTGAATGTGTTCCAGTTCATCTTTTAGTTTGAGTTTTAAACATCATCTTAATCGCGTGGCAGCCAGACGATGTCCAAAAACTTTGTTCTTAGGTTTTTTTTGACAGACTTCTGAAATCTGCACATCACATTTGTGTTTTCTGTTTTGTTGTTCAACTACCTTGATTATAGAAAAGCTTTATTCTAATATATGTCTGTACTGGATGACCAAATATATAGATCTTTAATAATTAGCTTGACGAGAAGAGATTATTACCAAAAGTGCTGTTACTTTTTGAAAACTTTTTATGTGTCGGTTGACGGAATGTGATATATATACACATGATGTATCCGTCGGTTCATCCTATTTCTGTTCCTTGATAAACCTTTGAATGCATCTTCAGGGCTATATTTGATTCCTAGCGGTAGCTAATATTTACTTCCAGAGATGAGCTCAGACATTTGTCCACGTGTCACTCAGGAGGCCATCTTATGTACAATCTCCACGTTTTAGTTTATGTCGTTTCTGGCCTCTTGTTCTTTCTTCCAACACCGGTGAGAGTAATGCTACAAAAAGCTGAGGGATATGAACAAATGTACATCCCATTGTTGTGATGGTGTCTGGCTGAAGCAAACACACCTGCCTGACTCCTCTGGTTGATGTTTGTCTTCAGGATGAGGACTTCTTAAACAAACAAGCCGACATGCACACGTTGAGCCTTCTCCTTTTACCCACTCCAGTCTGAAGAGTTGCTGACACAAACAGTATATTTAATGTAACCCTGCCATTTAGCCACCGTGCACAGCCAGAGGTCTGACGCATGCTGGCTGATAGTTGGACCGTCTTTCTGTGAGCACTAGCAAAGTGTCTCT
>NW_026613394.1:0-15086 GCF_029220125.1 Pseudoliparis swirei
TCCAATGGTTGAGGTTAGACATTGTCATCCAATAGTTGAGGTTAGACATTGTCCTCCAATGGTTGAGGTCAGACATTGTCTTCCAATGGTTGAGGTTAGACATTGTCCTCCAATGGTTGAGGTTAGACATTGTCCTCCAATGGTTGAGGTTAGACATTGTCCTCCAATGGTTGAGGTTAGACATTGTCCTCCAATGGTTGAGGTTAGACATTGTCTTCCAATGGTTAAGGTCAGACATTGTCCTCCAATGGTTGAGGTTAGACATTGTCGTCCAATGGTTGAGGTTAGACATTGTCTTCCAATGGTTGAGGTTAGACATTGTCGTCCAATGGTTGAGGTTAGACATTGTCTTCCAATGGTTGAGGTTAAGCATTGTCCTCCAATGGTTGAGGTTAGACATTGTCCTCCAATGGTTGAGGTTAGACGTTGTCTTCCAATGGTTGAGGTTAGACAATGACTATGATTTGTAAAGGTTTTTTACAAACTTTGAATTCCTTTTGTTGTAATTATTTTTGCTACAATCCCAAAAAATTACCAGTTATCTAATTGCCTGACCATGCAGCTCCAGCATAACAGTAACATCCATGGATTACACCTCTCTAAAGAAAGTTCCCTGTTTGATGCTATCGCCTACAGCAAACTTGATGGTTCTCCATCTCACAGAGAAATGCTAAAAGCACAATGTGAAGAAGCCACATCCACAACATTATTGATTTGCGGTCTTTAAATATGTGTATATACATTATTTACAAGTGTGCTCTAAGCAATTCAGTGTGCATTTATATTTGGGTAACCAGAAGAAATGGTGAGCATGTGTGGTCTACACAAAATAAAGTGAATAATCTGGCAACGGAAATGAAGCAGCAGTTCTGCTATAATGTTTTATGTTATATCTGTATTGACATATTCGGTATACATAACTAGAAATCACGATATATTTTTCAGGGAGGGCATTTTTGACATTTTCTGAGCTTTGTTCTTGAGAGAAAATAATAAAGTTATGCAATGTCTTCCCCGAAAAGCTGTCTATTGGTTTATTTTTAATTAAAGAAATGAATATGAAATGTTTTGAGGTTATTGTCATTAATATGTTGACACATGTGAGGGTGACGATTAATAATCCTATTTTCCCTGCTGATAAAATATAGACTACCACTAAACCTCATATTGGTGATGAAGAACTTAACCAACACCTGTGCAAGGAAGGCATTATTGCGAAGTTCTTCAACTGCAATTCAAATTCTTATGGCGAAGCAAAACATTTACATGCAAAACATGTAAAAGAACAACCCTAAAACAAATGAGTTAAACACAAAGGCCCGATTAAAATTGTTAGCATATTGGCAGGGCTGCCAATTTATTTTGTCTGTCGGTATTAATAATAATAATAAATACATATGATGGATTCACATACCTGTCAACCTACAGACATATAATAATAAATAATAATATATCCTTTATTGATCCCACAGTAGGGACATTTTTCTCTGTATTTCACTAAGTTATTAAGGAGCAGTGGGGGGTTCAGTGCCTTGCTCAAGGACACTTCAACATGCAACTAATGTGGAGAGCAGGGATCGACCCGGGTACATTGAGGTTACGGGACGACCACTCTCCCCATGAGCTGCCCAAATACAGTATATGCCTAAATGATGCTGATTCTTCACCGAACTCACTTAGAAAGTGTGGGGAAAAAATTGAAATGAAGTATCCCCTTAAATGGGCACAGAGTGTTAGTTGGATAGTTAGACAATGTCTATTTGATTAAATGGATTTGTAAGATGACGCAAACACCCAACTGGACAATACACACACTGTGTCTATATAACTGTCAAACGTATACTCCCAAGGTACAAGGGAATTAATATCACAACCGATCAATGGAACACAATATCCTAATTAATTACCTAAAAGCAGAACAATAAAGATAAAGTGTGTGTGTGTGTGTGTGTGTGTGTGTGTGTGTGTGTGTGTGTGTGTGTGTGTGTGTGTGTGTGTGTGTGTGTGTGTGTGTGTGTGTGTGTGTTTGTGTTTGTTTTCCCTGTCAGTCCACTGCTCCACACTCAGACTGTGATTCTTCATGCATCTACACACCCGGTCCAGTAGGTGGCGCAGTGCACCGTTTACGTTGGTTTGCGATCTGCCAATAAACATGAAGAAGAAGAAAAAAGCCGGAAGTAAACAAGTCGTTCTGCGAAACTGTCTCGAGGTGAGCGATAGTGGAACGATAGCAGATAGTAGTTTGTCATGTTTGTTGATTACAAAGAAATAACTTGACAACAAGTTGACACTTTAGAGATAGCCCGCTGTTGTTGCCACGGCCTGTGTGTCTGTTTCCGGTTGCGACGTGTCTCTTGAGTAGGTGACGCACGTTTTAACGTCAAAGCCTCCAAAATAAACGGTAGCCTAAATTAATCCGAATAAAGAGACATCGTGATGTTGTCTAAACTAAAGCTTTGATTATACTCTCTGAGCTGCGTTATTCTCCGAACCACCAGAGGGCGCACTAACAAGATGAACTCCAAAAGACGACGCGTGTAACTGGGTTATGAACATATAATCCGAAGGTGTAACCGGAAAAACACCATAAACTAACCTCCACTATGACGAGGAGGGATTGTAATGCTCTGTAAACTCATATTCATAAACTACTTCATTGCCCTTGCACAAGCTCTGTCAAGAAACATCTCAAGTATTACAATCATTATGAAGAAACAAAGGTTGAACATCCTGTAAACTGTTTGATTTTTGGCACAAAAAAACCCTCCTTCTGTTTCTAAAGCGCCACAAAGCTAATTGTCCTTCTTTGTATAATCCAGACATGTAAATAGAACATTTCACAGCCATTTTTTGGTGAAAATTTACAAAATTCCAGAGGTGCACGACCAATGCAGATGTACCTTTAGCTGTAGGATGAGATTTTGAAGGGAAAGAACGTTTTTCAAGTGATCTGAAGGTAACGCCACCGTTGTTGTTGGTGTTGTTTTTGTGAGGTCCAGGATGACTCAGGTGAGCCATCAGCAGTGGGGAGAGGTGGTCGGGCTGGGCCGCGTGGACCTGTGGGTCCTCCAGTCCTGCCTGGTGCGCGTGGAGGTCCTGACCCTGGGCGCCATCATCAGGTCCGTGTGCAGCAGAGGGAGGGACGGGCGGATGGAAGACGTAGTCCTGGGCTATGATGACCTGGAAGGTACAAGAAGGAACATATGTCTTTCCCTGCATTAAAAGAATCAAACTCACATTCATGCTGTTTTTAAGATGACGTATTTAATATAAATTCGCAGAAATCATAGAAAATAATTCGGCCTCTTAAACAGAGCCGGAGGTGAAAGTAGGGAGGTGCTTGCAGGTGCTACTAACCCAGCTGCTTCATCGTTTCATACGGTTCTCCTTCCACTGACAATTGAATAGATATAAAGATATAAAATGTTTGCCATGGATCCTGAAATAAAGTACGTGACACTATCTGTGGGGGTCGACACGATGCAGCAAACACACATTAACCCATGTGCTCCGTCTGTTTTTGTTTTACACAACAAGCAAATTAAAATAATGTAATCTCATTGTTTCTCCTTTAGATTACTACCAAACAACTATTATGAAGTAGGTTATTTGTCTGTTATGGTTGTTTTTCATACCGTCGTTTATTTATTCAGTTGGTCGTCCCTGTATGTTTATTGATTGGTGGGAGGGGGGGTTACACGGGGCCTCTGTTTGACCTGCTGTCCGTGTTGATAGATTGAAACTGAACCTCGTGAGACATCACGACTTGTTCATCAGCTTCGTGAGGAGAAAGAGCCCAATACGGCGTGTTGTGTTGGCAGGTTACGTGTCAGACCAGCGGTACCTGGGGGCCGCGGTGGGCCGCGTGGCCAACAGGATCGCACTGGGCCGCTTCGTGGTGGAGGGGAGAGAGCACATCCTGGATGTGAATAATGGACCCAATGCACTGCATGGGGGGCTGCGGGGCTTCAACAAGGTGAGACTGAATGCATAGAATACGTTTGTAGGAAGCTGGAAGTGGATGAATGCCGATTGTTTCACCAGCCGGGTGGAGGAACATGAGCGTATGGAGAGACTCTGAGTGTCTCACGTGACCCAGTAGAAACCAGGAAGAAAACACAAACAGATACAGTAGGTCCAGACAGGTGGTTTTATTAAATTGAGTATGTTATCCATAGTGGTGCAAATGGATCACGGATCGGAACAAAATTGAGTAAATATAACTTTTAGAACCCTGATCACGTTTTTTGTTGTTGCCGTCGATACTAATTTGGCTAATTGATGATCCATATCAACACATACAGTACAGATCCCTTTGTGGTTTGATCGCAGCAGCTGGTCCACAAGGATCCAACAGTTTATGCTTTGTGTCTTAGAGCTGCATTCTCTCTCGTGACCACCAGGGGGGTGACTCCTCTGGTTGTATAGAAGTCTATACTTCATGTGTTAAAGCTGCATTCTCTCTTCTGACCACCAAAGGGCGACTCCTCTGGTTGTATAGAAGTCTATGCTTCATGTCTTAAAGCTGCATTCTCTCTTCTGACCACCAGTGGGCGACTCCTCTGGTTGTAGAGAAGTATACGCTTCATGTTTTAAAGCTGCATTCTCTCTACTGGCCACCAGGGGGTGACTCCTCTGGTTGTCTAGAAGTCTATGCTTCATGTGTTTACGCTGCATTCTCTCTACTGACCACCAGGGGGGGGGGGTGGTGACTCTGGTTGTATAGAAGTCTATGCTTCATGCGTTAACGCTGCATTATCTCTACTCACCACCAAGGGGCGACTCCTCTGGCTGTATAGAAGTCTATGCTTCATCTGTTAAAGCTGCATTCTCTCCACTGACCACCAGGGGCGACTCCTATGGTTGTATAGAAGTCTATACTTCATGTCTTAAATCTGCATTCTCTCCACTGACCACCTGGGGCGACTCCTCTGGTTGTATAGAAGTCTATGCTTCATGTGTTTACGCTGCATTCTCTCTACTGACCACCAGGGGGGGGGGGGGGTGATGCCTCTGGTTGTATATAAGTCTATGCTTCATGTGTTAAAGCTGCATTCTCTCTGCTGGCCACCAGGGGGCGACTCCTCTGGTCGTACGAAATTCCGTGAGAGAAAACGCTTAAAGGAGCTACACTCAGAGCACAGCTATCATCGAGGCATCTACTCCACACGGCTCTCGACATGGTTAGCTAACGAAGCTAAAAGCGTGAACAGTGTTGCACTTCCGGGTGAAGAGCAGAGCGATGGTGCTTCTGATGCCTGTTGACGACACACAGGTTAACCTCCGTCCATGAGGCGACGGCTGATGGCTCCTTTTTAACAGCTTTTTTTTTTAAAGAATCCTTCAATGGATGGATCGTCAGGATGCTTTCAGTTCTGCTGAGGCCAAAACCTGTTTGCTGAATGTTGTCTCGAAGTCCTCATTTCAAAGGCGCAGGTTATTAATAGCACTGAGGCCGGTGACGGCAGGGGAGACGCTGGCGCTCCTCAGAATCCTGCTGCTCTGACCTCGTACCGGCGATAAAGACGGGACGGCCTCAACGCAGAACGAAAACAAAACGCTATGATATTACCATTGTTATTAGAGGGAATTATGGGGTCATTTTTCTGCCCCTCTCCTAGTGATATGTTAATGTTTATGTTTATTATGGATCCCCATTAGTCTCCACCGTAGTGGAGACTATTCTTCCTGGGGTCCAGGAAAAAAACATTACAATATAATACAAATACATGAAATGCAGAACAGCATGATCAATTATCACAAAAACACTTAGATTTATGAAAACAACATTTTCATTTAAAGTAAAATAATTTTAAAAATACCTAAAATAATAACCTAATCAACCATAATTTCCTTTCTGATTATATCAGGGGCAACATTGTATTCCTTCGGGTCAGTTTTGCCCTTTGCCCCGGTGTGTTTCCGACGCTGGCTTCCTGTGAGAGTAGTGCGTTGCTGTATCATACTGTACGTGTGTGTGTGTGTGTGTGTGTGTGTGTGTGTGTGTGTGTGTGTCCTCAGGCTCTCTGGCTCGCCGCAGCAGTGGACGGTGGCATCCAGCTGAGTCTCACCAGTCCAGATGGAGACCAGGGTTACCCTGGAGAGGTCCAGGTCTCGGTGTCCTACACCCTCCAGGTAAGGATACCTGCAGCAGCTACCGCAGCACATCGTTCTATTCGTGGACCCGAGGTTTGCTTCTGGCTCACGAATGCCGGAATCCAAACAACCTTTGATCAAGTTATTACAGCATGAGTCATAAGAACAGTAGAGCAGGGTCTCTGTGTTATACATTGTGAAATAACTTTAACCGATGATGAAACCGTCTAAATTAAATAGCCTACTGTGCCGCATAACTCACCATCGAGGTTGACCCTTAACCTAACCCTAACCCATCGGCTACTACATCACGGGACCACCAACGAAAAGATTGTCAATTTTGTTTGAGTCCTTCTGAATGCCAGGTCCAGGTCCAGCTGCATCTAAAGCCTGGTCTACAGAAACCCCTCCAGCCCCGTGTGGACCGACCCAGATCGGCTCATGGGTCACAAGTTTGCCTTCAGTGCTTGATGCCAGAAAGGGTTTCTTAAAACCAAAACCACGAGTTACCTAAACCTAACCTAGTAGGTTTTTGTTAAACCTCAGGATTATTTCTGGCAGACAGCCCATGTGGGAGGAGATCAGCATCTCCTCCTCCTCTCTGGGAGCCAACACCCACAGCTCTGGAGGAAATGGGGGTCGAGGGAGAACCAGAAACCTGCTGTTTCTGAGGAGACTCTGGTGCTCAGAGACGCTCCCGCTCGTCTCCACAGGCAACACAAAAGGAAGGTTCCTCGTCGGAGCTTTAGAAATCCACTTGATGGGCGTGGAGTGGATTTTCAGAGCCCTGTTTAGTAACATGTAGTTTGTGTGTTCAGGGGGAAACGCTCACCACCGAATACCGAGCCCGGTCTACCAAAACCACGCCCATCAACCTCACCAACCACTCCTACTTCAACCTGGCGGGACAGGTAGGAGCACACGATCAGCTGCACGGCCACCTAGGATGTCGCCGACGGAGAAATATCAAGACACGCTTTAAGAAAGAGATTTAAGACCGAGGAGGAGCTGAGAGGGGGGGGGGGACTACAAGGGGAAGGAAGAAGTTACCAGTCAATTGAGATGTATTGAGATCCTTTTTGGAAAGAAAGAAACATAAAAGAACTTAATTCAAATCAATAAGAAGGTTTACTTTTAGTTCACATGCATCTGATTTAATATAAACTTATAATACTTCAGATGAACTGGAATATATTTATTGTGTGTGTGTGTGTGTGTGTGTAGGGGGAAGCAGATATCTACGACCATCAAGTGTCCATCACTGCTCAGTCCTTCCTGCCTGTAGATGACACGTCGATTCCAACAGGTAAAACAACAAGAAAGTTAAACAACTATGAACAACTACAACTTATTTCTTTGTTTTATATAATTAAAATTTTAATTTATTGAATTAGTGTGTGTACCTACCAAGTACCGACAGGCAATACAGGACACACACAACAAAGAACAAAAACAAAACGCTATTAAATAATCGGAATAATGGCCTCCTATTGACGTCAGGGGCAACATTAGATTTCTTAGGTGCAGTTTTGCCCTTTGCCCTGGTGTGTTTCCACAATAGGGGGGAACTACAACGCTCCGAAACCGAACTACAACGCTCCACAACCGAACTACAACCGAACTACAACGCTCCACAACCAAACTACAACGCTCCACAACCAAACTACAATGCTCCACAACCAAACTACAATGCTTCACAACCGAACTACAACGCTCTACAACCAAACTACAACGCTCCACAATCGAACTACAACCGAACTACAACGCTCCACAATCGAACTACAACACTCAGAAACCGAACTACAACGCTCCACAATCGAACTACAACACTCCAAAACCAAACTACACCGCTCCGGAACCGATTTACAATGCTCCCAACCGAATTACAACGCTCCAAACTGAACTACAACGCTCCAAAACCGAACTACAACACTCCAAAACTGAACTATAATGCTCCGGAATCGAATTACAATGCTCCAAACCAAACTACAACACTCCAAAACCAAACTACACCGCTCCGGAACCGAATTACAACGCTCCAAACCGAACTACAACGCTCCAAACCGAACTACAACGCTCCAAACCGAACTACAACGCTTCAAACCGAACTACAATGCTCCAAACCGAACTACAACGCTTCAAACCGAACTACAACGCTCCACAACCGAACTACAATGCTCCACAATCGGACTACAACCGAACTACAATGCTCCGAAACTGAACTACAATGCTCCACAACCGAACTACAACACTCCAAAACCGAACTACAATGCTCCGGAATCGAATTACAACGCTCCAAACCGAACTACAACGCTCCAAACCGAACTACAACGCTTCAAACCGAACTACAACGCTCCAAACCGAACTACAACGCTTCAAACCGAACTACAACGCTCCACAACCGAACTACAATGCTCCACAATCGGACTACAACCGAACTACAATGCTCCACAATCGAACTACAACGCTCCGAAACTGAACTACAACGCTCCAGAACCGAACTACAACACTCCAAAACCGAACTACAACGCTCCGGAATCGAATTACAACGCTCCAAACCGAACTACAACACTCCAAAACCAAACTACACCCCTCCGGAACCGAATTACAATGCTCCAAACCAAACTACAATGCTCCAAACCGAACTACAATGCTTCAAACCGAACTACAACGCTCTGAACCGAACTACAACGCTTCAAACCGAACTACAATGCTCCAAACCGAACTACAATGCTTCAAACCGAACTACAACGCTCTGAACCGAACTACAATGCTTCAAACCGAACTACAACGCTCCACAATCGGACTACAACCGAACTACAATGCTCCACAATCGAACTACAACGCTCCGAAACTGAACTACAATGCTCCACAACCGAACTACAAACGAACTACAATGCTCCACAATCGAACTACAACACTCCAAAACCAAACTACACCGCTCCGGAACCGAATTACAATGCTCCAAACTGAATTACAACACTCCAAACCGAACTACAACGCTCCAGAACCGAACTACAACACTCCAAAACCGAACTACAACACTCCGGAATCGAATTACAACGCTCCAAACCGAACTACAACACTCCAAAACCAAACTACACCCCTCCGGAACCGAATTACAATGCTCCAAACCAAACTACAATGCTTCAAACCGAACTACAACGCTCCAAACCGAACTACAACGCTTCAAACCGAACTACAACGCTCCACAACCGAACTACAATGCTCCACAATCGGACTACAACGCTCCGAAACTGAACTACAATGCTCCACAACCGAACTACAAACGAACTACAATGCTCCACAATCGAACTACAACACTCCAAAACACAACTACACCGCTCCGGAACCGAATTACAATGCTCCAAACTGAATTACAACGCTCCAAACCGAACTACAACGCTCCAGAACCGAACTACAACACTCCAAAACCGAACTACAACGCTCCGGAATCGAATTACAACGCTCCAAACCGAACTTCAACACTCCAAAACCAAACTACACCCCTCCGGAACCGAATTACAATGCTCCAAACCAAACTACAATGCTCCAAACCGAACTACAACACTTCAAACCGAACTACAACGCTCCACAACCGAACTACAACGCTCCAAACCGAACTACAACGCTCCAAACCGAACTACAACGCTCCAGACCGAACTACAACGCTCCAGACCGGCTCTTGTTCTTTGATTCCCTTTTCCTCCCAAAGCGCTCGTGTTGAAAGATTCTTCCCGGTTCTGCCTCCGTTTCTATTTCAAGAGGTCGGGTCCGCTTGTTGGAGATAACAGGCGGTTCCCTCCTCCTCTCCTCCTCTCCTCCTCTCCTCCTCTCCTCCTCCTGTGTGATGAATCCTTCTCCTCCTCGCGCTGTAATTGCGGTGCTTTCCACCCAGAGGTGTGGAAGCGCGACCCATTGTGCTCCTGTGCGTGAGAGTGTGTTCCTTCACGTCAGACAAACAGTCTCGTTACTCTGCAATTAGCGCTGGTTACCCGGGAGACGGAGGAGCTAATGAGTGTTTATTTAAACCGCAAAATCCACCTCGAACATGAACTTGACTTCAACACTACCTGCTACTCCAATTTGTCTGTAGTTTAGTTTATTATGTGTATTATATGTTATATGTTAGTATTATGTTCAGAGTACTTGTACAGAGTGTATGTCATGTTATGTTATATTATGTTAGGCTATGGTAGTTGTTGTGGTGCCTTGTCCTAAGAATTTCAGTGCCCAGTCTGACCCTGTGTCATTCTGTGCATCTGACAATAAAAGACTTGACTTGACTTGACTTGAACAGCAAAGTGGAGGCCGGACTCGAGCCTCACGTCTCCGCCGGCCGTGCTTTCTGTTTGACGCTGAGAGAACGGACTGTTGTTTTCTTTTTCTCACCCACAAATGTTGCTTCTCTGAAGCAGTAAAAAAAAAAATTTAAAAGATGTAAAATCCGGCTTGTTGGTGTCGTTTGTTCAGTAAAACGTCGCTGTCTCACAATGATGACATCCCAATAACCTGATCCACCTGCAGGAGAGATCAGACAAGTGGAAGGCACGCCCTTCGACCTCAGGAAGCCCGTTCTGATTGGCTCCCGGCTGAAGGAACTCCAAGGTCCGGGGTTTGACCACAATTTCTGTCTCTCGTCACCCGGAGACAACTGGGCCGAGAGACATGCGGCCAGGTGAGCACACACACACACACACACACACACACACTACTCTGTCACACACACATCGTCACACACACACAACACACACACTCAACACACTTTCACACACAACACCGTCACACACACCACACTGTCACACGCACACATACTAAACTGTCATACACAACACCATCACACAGACTACACTGTTACACACACACCGCACTGTCACACACACATCGTCACACACACACAACACACTTTCACACACACACAACACCGTCACACACACACCACACACATACATCACACTATCACACACACCACACTGTCACACGCACACATACTAAACTGTCATACACAACACCATCACACAGACTACACTGTTACACACACACACACACACACCACACTGTCACCCACACATTACATCATCACACACTATACTGAAACACACCGCACTGTCACACACACACAACACACTTTCACACACACACAACACCGTCACACACACACCACACACATACATCACACTATCACACACACCACACTGTCACACGCACACATACTAAACTGTCATACACAACACCATCACAGACGACCCTTACACACACACTACGCTGTCACACACACACAACACACCACACACAGACATCACACTATCACACACGCCACACTGTCACACACACACACTCACACGCACACACAACACTGTCACACACACAAACACTAAACTGTCATACACAACACCATCACAGACTACCCTTACACACACACTACGCTGTTACACACACACACACACCGTCACACACACACACACTGTCACACACACCATCACACACACACACAGACATCACACCGTCACACACACACACCGTCACACACACCGTCACACACACACACAGACATCACACTGTCACACACACCACACCGTCACATCACGGACACCGTCGTCAGTGAAACGTGACCTTCTTCATCTCAGAGTGTGTCACCCGGCCAGTGGGCGTGTCCTGGAGGTTTCTACCAGCCAACCAGGCGTCCAGTTCTACACCGCCAACTTCCTGGACGGCTCTATAACGGGAAAGGGCGGGGCCAAGTACGGGAAGCACAGCGCCTTCTGTCTGGAGACACAGAACTGGCCTGATGCTGTCAACCAGGTATGACGACGATGACGATGATGATGATGATGATGATGAGGAGAGGGAGAGGGGGGCAATGTTACTCTTTATATCTGTGAACACACACTGACAGACGGTGTGTCTGTCTGTCTTCAGGCTTCATTTCCTGACTGTCTTCTGCGTCCTGGTGAGGAATACCGCCACGTGACCCGCTTCACCTTCACCACCGTCTGAGGTGACCCACAGAACAGACCCACAGGAGGACAGACCCACAGAACAGACCCACAGGACAGACCCACAGGAGGACAGACCCACAGGACAGACCAATAGGAGGACAGAGATGTGATATATTTTACTACACCAGTGCTATGCTGTCTTTTGTAGTTGCAGTAGTCATTAACACGATGTTCCGAGTCCAATCTGACCAAACTTTAAAGTGAAACTAAAATAAAGAAGGATCTGACTCACTCAAGCTGGCGGTTTCTATTTGTTCCTATGTGTTCTTTATAGATTGTCTGTAGTCCATCTGTCTTTCCTCCCGTGTTAGAAATGAGAGAGAAGTTCTGACTGCAGCCTTGAGGCCGAACACCAGAAACATGGAACTCAGACCAGAGTCTGTAGACCAAGTTATGGATGAGACGGGCTCTTTTTTAATCAATCTATCCATGCATATGATACGTGAAGGTTCAGATATATTAATTAGTTCTGGCAGGTTACAATGTCAGTGATAATTCAAATCTACCAATAGAAATCAAAATGGTGCCCCTCTTATCATCCATACCAATCCCAGCAGCTATAGAGCCTTCTCTATGTCCTTCTCTCTATCCTTCTCTCTATCCTTCTCTATGTCCTTCTCTCTATCCTTCTCTATATCTTTCTCTATAGCCTTCTCTATATCTTTCTCTATGTCCTTCTCTCTATCCTTCTCTCTATCCTTCTCGATATCCTTCTCTATAGCCTTCTCGATATCCTTCTCTATAGCCTTCTCTATATCCTTCTCTATATCTTTCTCTATAGCCTTCTCTATATCTTTCTCTATGTCCTT
Organism: Pseudoliparis swirei; assembly: GCF_029220125.1. Lineage (NCBI taxonomy): Eukaryota > Metazoa > Chordata > Actinopteri > Perciformes > Liparidae > Pseudoliparis > Pseudoliparis swirei. The sequence continues at coordinate 12,905 of NW_026613394.1, forward strand.
CTCTCTATCCTTCTCTCTATCCTTCTCTATGTCCTTCTCTCTATCCTTCTCTCTTTCCTTCTCGATATCCTTCTCTATAGCCTTCTCTATATCCTTCTCGATATCTTTCTCTATATCCTGTAAATCTGCCGATTGTTTACTGGAAACTACTCCGACGTCAAAACATAACCTCTGCACCTTATTTCTTCCTTCCGGCCACGCCCATCCTCTGATGGCTCTCGCCCATTGGCAGCTGCGATGCTCGAGGTGAAGAGTCACTGAACCCAAAAGTGCCGGAGTCTCTTCTTTGGGGAAGCTTGTCACACTGCCTGGATCAACGCATCCTGCCACACAATCCTCACTTCCTTTGTCTGGCACTGACGCGTCACACGAAGCCCTCCGCGCCACGGCGAGGCGGCGTTGGCGGGTTTCTGCTAGTGTTGTTACGAGATGTGCCGACGCTTCGAAGCGTGTGTCGAGTAATGGAGGGGGCGTTTCCTCGAAGCGCGTATCGAGGCTCGCTTCATTTAGGGGAGGAGCCAAAAATTATGACGTCCGAAGCCTCGCTGCCCGGCTGTACCACGTGACTGCTTCGGGAAGTGGTTCAGATATTGCCGGGAGGTTTGACAGCAATATAAACCCCTCAGGCTCCATTCAACATGTGGGTTGTTGGTTGAGAGTTTGGAGAGTTTAGAGAGAGAAATAGTTTGAAGAGTTAGGAGAGTGAGGAGAGAAGAGTTGATAAGATGGAACTGTTGAGAAACTGTTATTTCTGAATAAAAATGAATAAAATGTCCCCTGTCCTGTACATCACTGTCCAAGTTACACACGCATATTCAGTCCCCTCTTCCTAGTTCCACACACACGTTCACTGTCCTCTGCCTGCTTTAAGCCCATGCCATTTTCCTAAAGGGACATAATAACATTATTACACAACCTGCCATATCATATGATACTACCATTTTGGGAACATTAACACACACAGAATACTTTAAAACAATATTTTATGATACACATATGTGATAATTTATGTACAGAAATTATTTGGTCATACATTTTTGTAATTCATAGTCATTCCCAACAGCCATAACAGACACACACACATTCAATGCATCACATTATGTGGTTCAGATACAGCTGCCTGTGATTATGCACTTGGCCAGTAGGGGGCTTCGTGAGCACATGAAGCTTCGAGAAATGAACCCTTTCTCGAACCAATTGGCTGAAGTGGTTCGATGCCTCATGAGGCTTCATCTCACCATCACTATAGTTTCTGCCCACATCATGTTCTGTCAACTTTTTCACAAACATCTTTCGCTTCTATTTTAACGTCAGAGTACGTACATCTGTCACGAATTCCCCACCTTCCTAGCTAAATTCATTCTGCTTACATGTTTAATTAACTCTCCTGTCATTCCAGATCCTGTCATCCTCACCTGATTGTCCCTCATTCCCTTCAGTTGGTCCTCACGCCCTTCTCACCTGCAGCCCCTCCCCTCTTAGTCCCTCATTCCCTTCACTTGGTCCTCACGCCCTTCTCACCTGCAGCCCACCCCCTCATTAGTCCCTCATTCCCTTCACCTGGTCCTCACGCCCTTCTCACCTGCAGCCCCTCCCCTCATTAGTCCCTCATTCCCTTCACCTGGTCCTCACGCCCTTCTCACCTGCAGCCCATCCCCTCATTAGTCCCTCATTCCCTTCACCTGGTCCTCACGCCCTTCTCACCTGCAGCCCCTCCCCTCATTAGTTCCTCACTATTTAGCTCCCTCACTTCCACTTATTCGCTGCCAGCTTGTCTTGTGTGTCGTTGCCAAACTTTCCAGCGAATTACTAGTACTAGTTCTGCTCTGCCTGTTCCGACCCTGTTTACACGACTTGAGATTTTTTCCTGCCCCTTTTGGATTTGTTGCCCTGTTTGACGGACCACCCGGTTTTGACCCTGCCTGAAAGATTAAGTAAACTGCCTCCTCCTGCATTCCTGTGTTTGTCGTGCTTTTGGGTTCCAGTACCTGTAACCATTACACATCGCCCCAAAACCTATCGGCTAGTTCCGTCACCTTTTTGCATGTAGGATATGTTTTGTATTTATATTCTAAGAGAAGGGGATGATGGGCTGGTGATGGATGACTTTATGGTTTGGTGTGATGAGTCTTTTTTCCATCTCAATGTGCAAAGACTTGATTATTGACTTCCGGAGGTCACC
>NW_026613395.1:0-8355 GCF_029220125.1 Pseudoliparis swirei
CTACACGTACCTTCCAGCTTTCAAGCAGTAAGTGTCGGCCTACGAGGGTTTCTCACCAACATTCACACAGCAGTTGGCATGTTTTGGTGTGTGTGTGTATACTTCCACAAGACTTGTTATCCGACAGCAGTCAGTGGATGTGACTCAAGTCTTCCGTATCGGCTGGGAAGCCAATATGTAAGCGGATCCTCGCTCACATGAGCATGTCGTCCCTTCATAACGACGTGTTACGAGCGAGATGAGCAGTTAAGATTCCAGCGGCTCCGTTGAGTATCTATCCCCCAGCAGGCCTCGGCGCGGGGTTGGACATCCACCCTGAGCTCCCAACAGCTGAAACCAGGCCGAAAATAGAGCGCTTTATTTCAGGACCTTTATGTTTACCTCATTGTACGCTGTCTTAAGCGCCTCCTGCCCCTCAGCGGCAAAACCGTTGTCCTCCCATAGGAACACTGTTTCCTGGCAGCCAAATCAGGATACCAAGGGTGGTAAACATGTTCTTACTCGTTGGCTGTCAGCGACGGCCGTGCTCCAGAGGTCTGCTGGCTAACACGGCAAAGCAAGTCCCCACGGCCGGATTCAGGTTCATTTATGAAGATCTGCAGTTTGCCAAAACAAACATATTTGTAGGGTTGGTAACGGGCAGTAAACTGAGTTCTGCTGAAACTCCACTCTTAGCTATGATTTGGTGGGAACAAGAAATTCACAAGTTTGCTAAAGCTAACTATAATAAAAAAGACATTTCTAAATTGCCATTTTACAAATTCCAGATTTGGTAGCAATGCCAAGGTGGTCCATTTCCTGGGGAAGACCAAGCCATGGAGTTACACCTACGACGCCAAAGCCAAACAGTTCAAAGGCGATGTGAGCGAGGCCGCCGCCCACCCCACGTTCCTCCTGGACTGGTGGACCCTGTTCTCCAGCGCCGTGGTGCCCATGCTGCAGGAGCAGTATGGAGACCAGTCCTTCCACTCCGGATGTGTGGAGGTGAATGGACATATTGGTTTTATTCATTTAACCAATTACACTGCACGCTAGTTGTTATAACTCGTATATAATGGGCAGAGTTGGAGGTTTAAAACTTTCATTGCATTGACTTTATATTGCTAGCTTGCAAAACAAATGGCCTCATTCCAGAGTTGTCAAATGTATGGTCATTTATACAAACCGATGAGCACTCGGCCAATCAAACGGCTTCCCCTGGGTTTTTGACACTTAACAACTTTTTACAGCGCTCACCTTTTTGGACTTGTAGTAAATGGATGAGTTCTGATTTGACATTCAGAATCAGGTTTCCATTGTCCAGCTCTATCAAAAATAAAATGATTAATTGTGGATTGTCTTGACGATGCATTTTATGTAAGCACACTTTTTATTTTGCTCTGATTCTGGATAATATACATCCTTTTCTGTCTTCCAATTCATCTAAAAAAAGTTCCAGAACAGTGACATGGTCACTTTTGAGGGTGAACAGATATGGGTATGTACTTCATAGCTCAGTCCTAACCGTGTGGCACCTGGTTTAATGATATTACTGCTCTTACTCTAACATCTGAGCTGTTTTGTTGCTTGCCTGTGGCAATTAATTTGGAAAGGCTCCGTATAACTAGTTCAGTGCTCTGTAAAGGTAGTGCAAGGAATGTGCTCCGGCTGTCATTTAATCCTTTTCAGTTGTTTTGCTCTGTTTCACTAACTAGTGTTTTATTTTGTATTTAAGGATGAGAGCAGTACTTCACCTGCAGAAGAAACCGAACCCCAGATGTCCTCAGAAGAACGGAAGAAGAAATGGGAGCAAGGCCAGGCCGACTACATGGGAATGGACTCATTTGACAATATCAAGAAAAAGCTTGACACTTTCCTTAAATAAGAGGCAATATCAAAGAGCACTCAGTTTTTCTCACTTAAAGAAGCAATCGAGCAGGATATCAAAACTACAAACTTGACAAAGGACTTTCAATAAAATAGCGTAAACGGCTCGTATTTCCATCTTCGCTGTTGCACAACTAGACATGAGTGGAGTCTGCTCCTTCAGTCGTGTGTTCTCAACGGCTTTAATTGTCTATACAAGTCCTAATTCAGTTTGACCCAGCCACAGGAATCTGTCCTGCTACACTGAAGACAACCAGGAAAGATTTCTGAAAACATAAATTCACTCTTTTTAAAGGTATTCCTTTATTCATTAGTGTATTGTTGAGGCTATGATTAGAAGTCACTAACTACTTTCTTTTCTCTTTTTTTAATGTTTTTTTTTTTTACCATACACTCTTTAGAGCATTAATTCTTTTTTCATGTTCATTTCTCGTGCTTTTGAATTGGGTAAACTGCCTCTGTTTTAACATAGATCTGAAACATGTTTACAGCACCGTATGGTCATTTTGCCATACATGAAATTTAGTGCTTTCTTGCTCTCTATTGCATCACTCAATCTGTTCTCTGCCAGCTTCTTGTCGGACATTCGGGTTGACCTTTCTTGTACTTGACCAGAATGTGTTCTGCCTTTTCATTTGGAACTATTAAAATAACATTACAAGTTTGGGAGTTCTGAAGGTGGTTTTGTTTTTTACATTTAGGCCTTGGTTAAAACAAATCCAGCGGTTGTTTATTACAAAAACATCTACATTTATTTAAGCAGTGTTCAAAGCCGAGGTTTCAGTTATTTTGCAGTATATTCTAACTCCTAAAAGGTAATCGTTGGACAATTAACAGTTTGTGGCTGAATGTCACATGGAAAACAAAGTTAGAAAACATGGATTTACTTCTACAATCTTTAGCTGAACCAAAACCCCCAAAAGTAATATCTGCATGATGGCTGATAGTGTTGAGTTCAATAAAAGTTTCAACCGGTTACTTTTTAATAAAATATAATTAAAAACTGATTTTACCCGTGGACTTGAACCAGCCCCAGGTTGTTTTTGGTGCTTCTGACGTCACAGGGGGCGTGTCGTGACCGCGCGCTGTGCTGGAGTCACACGGTCTTCCACGGAAAAGCCACCAGTCGGTCAAGATGGCCCCGCTCACCGTGTTCCGGGCCGGCCTCCTGGTCGCCTCCTCGGGGCTCCTCACGCTCTTGTTGGGGTTCGGACTGCCGGCTCTGCTGAGCGCGGCCACGCGGCTGCTGGGCGTCCCGGAGACCAGCGTCCCGGAGTGCATCGTGGTGCTCTATTTACTTTTTGTGCTGTACGTGGCGACGCCACGAATACCCAGAGGATCGGTGGAGGTAACGTGGATGTGCACAGACTGTAAAACCCCACGAGAAAAAGAATACATAATCATTAAAAAGCTATGTGCAAATGGGACTGTAGTATGTCAAGTACAATGTTTCAGTCTAGTTTGTCATGAGTTGAATCGTGTACGCCATAAACAGTCATCAGATTAGCTACGACTATGAATAATGAAAAGTAGCTAAAGAACATTAGTCAAAAGGTGCTGTTTTGTACATATAACAATATTGTGTTACAGACTTTATTTTTTTAATTTCCCTCGAATAATTATTTATTACATTTACATTAATTATGTCCGGTATTATGACCTTACTCCCCCCCCCCCCCTGCAGGTGGAGGGTAAAGCTGTGTTGGTGACCGGCTGTGATGGTGGCTTTGGCCACGCTCTCGCCAAACATCTCCACGAGCTGGGCTTCACGGTCTTTGCCGGATGTCTTTCTAAGGTACAAACGGCAGCATTGAAACCACAGCCTCTAGAGAGCAAGCAGAACGATGAATGAAGAATAACAAATGTGTTTAGTGATGATCGTCTGTTTGCATTTGATTTTTTTTTTTTGCATTACTGAATTTCCCAGAGTGATGTAATTCAATGGCTGCATTTCATCCCAATATCGAACAAGTTGGGCTCATAACTAAGGAGACATGACCTCCCTGCAGGATGGAGGTGGAGAGGGTGCAAAGGAACTCGAAGAATTTCATTCAGATCGTATGAAGGTCGTCCAGCTGGACGTGTGCAGTGATGAGCAGGTGGCCCGGGCTGTAGAATACGTCAAGGACAACCTGAAGGACACGGACACAGGTACCGTTGTATTCACTTATTTAAATGAAGATGTGTTTATTCAGACGTTTTGTCTTCTCCTTTGACCATCTTGTCGTGATCCAGGTCTCTGGGCGGTGGTGAACAACGCCGGTGTGTCCACGTTTGGAGAAGTAGAGTTCACGTCCATGGACACCTACAAGCAGGTGTCAGAGGTCAACCTGTGGGGCACCATCAGGGTCACCAAAGCTCTTCTGCCATTAATCCGCAGGTCCAAAGGTCAGTGACCTGTATGCTACACATCGTCCCTCTCCCATAGACGGGACGTCGAATAGAGTCCAAAATGGAACCGCAAAGCCGTTGCTTGGATCATCCATCTTGTTACTAGACTTGTTCAACTTTCTTTTTTTTCTTCTAAGTTTCTTAGAAAAAAAGGATTACGAGCATTCTTAGGATTCCTCTTGGAAAACAAAAGGGTGCAGCCAACCAATACGCGGTGTCCCATGATTTCTGTGAGGAATGCTAATAATGCAAAACGATCCTGAAAGAAACTTTGAGCATTGATAATACCTACACTTCTTAAGCACTTTTAGAATGTGTTTAAAATGACAATAGACAGTAAAACAAACGTACAATGAAACGTTAAATGGGATAAAATCATTAATGCAAAGAAATACAATCTACCATCTAAAAGCCATTTAAAATAAAGTACTAAAGTAGGGTGGTGCACTGGGAATGGAGCTTCTTTCCACAGCTTCGGTGCAATAAGAAGTTGATAGAGAATATTTGAACCAAAATAAAAAACTGATTACTTGCTGGTCAGAATATGCAAATAAGTTTTTGCCCATTAATCGGCAGCCGACGTATCCTCAGCTACCGTACAGAACCCCTCCACAGCGCCATAACCTCCATCTCTGCAGGACGTGTGGTGAACCTGGCCGGCATCTCTGGGAGGATGGGCGCCGCCCTGCAGTCTCCGTTCTGCGTGTCTAAATACGGCGTGGAAGCTTTTTCCGATTGCCTCCGCTACGAGATGAAGGCCTGGGGGGTCAAAGTGTCCATCATCGAGCCGGGGAACTTCACGGCGGCCGCCGGCGTCGCGACCCGAGACCTCGTGGCCGGCACGGCCGACAAGCTGTGGAGCGAGGCTCCCTCGCACCTCAAGGAGGATTATGGGAAAGCCCACTTCGAGCGCCACGTGGCTCTGATGCGCTCGTACTGCAACAGCGGGCAGGACGCCGCGCCCGTGCTGGACGACGTCACCGACGCCGTCACGTCCAAGCGTCCTTACACGCGGTACCACCCCATGGAGCCACACTGCTGGGTCAGAGTCCAGCTGATGACCCATCTTCCTGGCGCCATATCCGACTTCCTCTACATCTGAAAGAGGAGCCGATCACTCCTCTTACTCCGGAGGAAACGCTTCGCTGTGCATTCCGCAGCACTTTCAATCATTCACCGATCAAGCCTTTACAACTGTGGAAATTGATTATTACTTTGCTCATTGTATGTCTTACAATAATCTGAACTTTATCTCCACATATATATATATATTGCTTAAGGAGGAACTACTTTGTGTTGAACATCAGTGAGGCGATATGTTCGTCCCCTTAAATCTGTTTTGTTACCTGCTACTTGTAATGCTTTATGCGTATGCGAGCCTCCGGGGGCCACACTGGCACGAGGACCGAAGCCGGCGGCGCTTTTAGAAGGCCCCCGCTGCGCTGCTGGAGACAAACCAAGGTCAGCTTCTGTCGGTCCATCGGGAGATTTGGCTCCGCTCACCCAAAAGTTACGCAACAGCAGCACACAAGCACACTGTCTCACGTTCCCGACTGCGAGCCACTTTCACAGTGCGGCTGACTGATGTGATTATTGGGTGTGCTGAAATGTGTGTGAATGTAAATGAAAAGAGGATTTATTTATTTGTACAAATTAAAATTTGAAATAAATTGAGCAAAATGTGGGGCTATTTGCTCGTCTTCATTGGTCCGGGTGTTGGTCGCAATACCACAGCCGGCCACCAGGTGGCGCAGACGCACCGTGCACTACCACTCGCATGATGTCGATATCCTAATTTAAAATGGCATTATCAATTATAGCAACGCTAAAAGCACAGACTAGAACAATCATCTCCTCAATTCAGACGTGAAGACGAACAATAGAAACATCCAGAAAACATTTACTCAAATGCTGCGTTTTGTAATCCAGTAAAAATAAAAAAGAATCCCTTTAAACAAAACTTCAGTGGATAACTCGGAGGATGACACGGTGGGATGGTTTAAAACAAGACCTCGTCATCATGTCATTTTTATGCTGTTTATTACGTCTTTAGAACACTCTAATCTCTTCTAAATTATTACACCTGAAGACAATCTCCCCTCCATAAAAACAGTAATAAGAGCATGACAACAAATTTCACAGCACTGCCTTTATCATTCCACAGCATGGATCTGTTTTCTTCACTCTTATAAAGAAAAAGAAGAAAAAAATTCGAGAGACAACGAACAGCAAGAAACAGCAAGAAAGCACCAAAGTTGAACCCAGGGGGGGGGGTCATGTGTTCTGAATATTATCAAGAAATCAATCGTGTGTGTGTGTGTGGGGGGGGGGGGGATTCAAGATCTCAGGCTTGTTTAGCAGTCGATAAACACAAAAGCGGTCCGACTGCCCGGTAGTCCTTGAACATGAACAATAGTTTGATGAAAAATAAGTTTGATAAACGATCTCTTGATAATATCCGTGACGTCCGAGTCCGTCGCAGCCTTCCTGTCCAGCGACCAGGCTCCGCTCGCGCCGCCTCCATTGGTGGACAAAGAGATGCCCGCTCATAACATCTCAGGGAGACACGAGCTCTGTGTTTCAATATCAAGTCAAACATTTAAGTATTGAGGGTTTTTCTTTTTTACATATTTAAGTGGCTAAACTGCAAAAGTGAATGTCTGACACTCGTCTGATATGAAACACACAGACATTAGAAACACGTGTTGTCCTTGGAAACCATGACAGTTCCTTCACAACCAACGAGACGCGACGCCGTCATGATGACATCACACCTGGGGCGTGTCGTGTGTGTATACGGTCCATGTCGGCAGCCCCTGTTCACTGAAGAAGTTATACTTGATGAACTCAGCAAAGGTAAGGTCACTTGAAACGACACACAATATCACCGAATGGGCATTTTATGCGAGACAACATAAAAACAAACAAATAAAACCTCAGCCGATGACATGTTCAGCTAAATGAGGAAACGCTCACGGATCGGACGCACGTGCAAAGCTTCAACCAAATGGCACGCGGTGATGAGTGGCGGGAAGAAGAAGAAGAAGATGATGAAACAAAAAGACTAAACCTTTGGTTGACAGAAAGCTGTGAAGGCACATTAAAATCTCCTAAATCCTTCCGAGTGGATCACGTTGCGTTGGCGCTTGTCACCTTCACGCTGTGTGACAATGTCGATGCCGGAGGAAATTTCACAATAAAATAAAGACAATCGGGCGGTTTGTCAGCAGTCGGTCGTCGCTGTCGGAAAACACTCTCCATGAAGTGTGAGAAGAAATGTCACCAATGCAACAGCCAGGGGTCAGGGGCTAAAAAAAGCCCCGGATGTTTTTTCATTAGCCCCGAATGTTTTCAACCAAAAAAAAAAAAAAATTTGGTACACAAGTGGTTAACACCTCCAGGTCGCACGTGACGTCATTCACCCAAAACAGCGGAGTCAGACTGGCTGCAGGCGCACGTAACAGCAAGCTTCTGTCTGAGAGTGTTTCTATGTCTACAAATTTCGCTGCTTCACTCTTCTGGGCTAAGCCCAGCGCCGCCGCTCCCATAACGCGCATCGCTTTGCAGGATTCCTGTCGCACTAAATACTGATCTGGGGACGCACCAATCAAAAAAGGGGAAGACTAGAAACGACGGGAATACAGGCAGACGCCCTACGCGGGTTTATGTTTATAGATTTAGGAGATTAACACGCTTCTGATTTACAGCGTCAGTGTTCAGGTAGTAAACAAGACTGTCGAGTCCAAGAGGAAGCCTTTTAATCCTGGAATGTTGTTTTGTCATTTAATCAAATGTAATCTCACTTAAATTGATTGACGCCTGGAACTGAATGCACATATTTAGAACGTGCCATTTTAAAAATCAGTCACAAAACCGACTGACGGGTGATTGTTGCACCGTTAACAAGTCATCTCGCACAGCTCCAAAGGAGAGAAAACAAAAGGTGCTTTATGAAGAGCTGTCAATCAACTGGGGAATGGAGAGAAAAGAAAAGACGAAAACAAAGATTCACATCCATGTTTTGAGTTCCTTGTGGCATGAATGCCCTTTTCCCGCTTGGATTAATTAGACCTTGAAAGCCGTTCTTTTCTACGATGA
>NW_026613396.1:0-10313 GCF_029220125.1 Pseudoliparis swirei
AGACACTTTTAAACAATACATGACTGATGCCACACACTTAAGTCCTAATGACTGAAATATATCCTTCACTTAAATCTATGACTGCTCCAGGCAACATAAGGCAACTTAAAACTGCATTAAACTTGAATAAAAGAATGCTGCCCCATGTGTTGTTCATACTAACACGGTGACTTTATTAGTCGGTAGCCAAATGTTATTGGTTAATAGCATTACATCGGTGGTTTTCATCCACAAATGTTATGCTTGGGACCCTGAATACCTCACTGTCACTGGAGGTACATAATTGGATAAATGTGAGGAGAGATAACAGTGTTTGACATTAATGTTCGACATATTGTTTTTCCTGCTGTAAAAATATGAAGCAAATCAAATATCTAAATCACTATCATTTCTAGTCTTCTGTGTACTGAGGCCCCTAAAGAACCCCAAATCCCATCTTGAGACCTATAAGACAAGCCTTCCGCGTCTGTCCCGGGCAGGGGGCGGGGCGGAGACTTTATAACGGCCAATTACAGCGCAATGGTTCACTTTCTCCTCTTGTGATTGGCCGACTAGACCACGCAGTCTGGAGAAACAGGAAGAGAAACGTTTGTTTTGCTTGTGGAAGAGAAGCGGACGGCTCGCGGATGCACAAGGCTTCGTTGTAAGCTTAATTTACAGTGTCAACATTGGTTTTACCAAAGCCTGACATAATCTGCAGTTCAATTGGTATCCGTGTTCTCTCATGCAGGGTAATCTGTTTGAGAAAGTTCCTGCCTTCAGTTACGAACCTCCCGTCAATCTTTTGAAATTCGTGCTTAATTTTAAAATATATATATATATATATATATTTCACCAAGTGTAATGACACTTAACTCAAATAATTGCACCGGCGGTCATTGCCCATGTTCCCGGCGTTAATTTCCTTAAATGTAAATGCCCTACAATAAGCACACGTGTTGCTTTTGCGCAGCCACAGCGCGCTTTCTACTCGATTAGGTCTGACCAGGAACTCGTGAGATGAGAAACGAGTCAAATGATGGACGAGCACGAGGCTGCTGCCAGTGATTTTTAACAACACAAGCTGCTTATTGTTTGTTGTTCCTCACCGTGAAGCGGTGGGTAAACACCCTAGCATTCAAGTAGTCACTTAGACCAGTGTACTGCACCGAAAACGGCACAAAACATGATGGCGCTATTTTTAATCAGCATAGACTATTAGCCAGGGCCATTATTGCCCAAGTCCATTTATTCTATCTATGAGTCTATTACCAGTTTACTAAATGGCAGCCAGTGTGTTCAGCGCTTATCCAAAGTGCACTGTACCATTGTTTGGCTCTGAAAATGCTCGCCTTTATTGTCAGTTCAGGCAAACCCCCGATGAATACAGTGAGAGCTGCAAGAGTAGAAACAAGAAAGTTGAAGCAGACGCATTTGTGATCGCATACCATGACAGATGTGGTGGGGTGTGTATGTGAAGAGGGGGCAACACAGTCTAAATGAAATACTGTAAATGCATGACTACTTTTTATCGCATAACCTTTGTTTAATCTAATATATATATATATATATATATATATATATAAGTACAGGCTGCATTGAGCAGTGTAGTATTTCTTTGTTGTATTTGTTGTGCTTCGGGCGCTTCAACTAAGATTATTTGAATTATAGATTGCTCTATAAAATATCAGAGGGAGTTTTTAAATGACTTCACAATTTCCTCAAGGTGTCACTTATTTTATCTAACAGCCGCAGACCCTCACTTTTCCATCACACGAGACAAAGAAAAGCAACAATTCCTCACCTTTGAGAAGCTACACCTCGGAAATGTCTTTTTTTTTATTTTTTTACTAGAATAAATGAATATAATGATGAATTGATTACGAGTTGCCAGATTGTGATTAATTGGTTAATTATCATGTAGTTTGTTTTTTGTTGCCTGATTAAGTAACTAGTCTCCAATACTGCATCTAGTTTACAGTTCATTTTAAAACTGCTTTTAATATCTGTGTAGAGCCTCTCAAATTTGAGGATGTTCTACCTTTTAATGTTTAGTAATTTGTAAACTAAATATATTTCATTCTCGCAGTGCTGGTCGGACAAAACAACACTTGTGAAAATTACCAGCTTGGACTCAGTAAACTTGTTATGGACATTGTTCTCTATTGACAGTTTATAGATTAAACAATGTTTATTAATCCAGAAAATAATCAGCAGAATAATGGATAATAAGAATAATCATTAGTTGCGGCACATCACACAGCGAACATATGAGTTGAAATATATGGATGTGGATAACATGCACTATTAAACAATGAAAAAGACAGAGAGAGATATTGTGTTTGTACCCTTTAGACACTTTTTAGATCAAGGTTTCTGGAAGGAAAGGTTTCCTTGGTTGAAACTCTTACAATCAATGTGACCTTTATTTATTATAACCCCCATCTCTCAAAAACTCACATATAACATAGTCAATCATCTCTCCTTCCCTCAAAGTAAAAATAAAAAAGGAACTGCTGTCTGGTTATTGCCAGTATCCATCTCAGTCGTCAGAAAAGCTGCACGTTTTTGCTGTTGTTAAGGGCTGGAAACCAGAATCCCATCGGAGTTGCACCCTGAGGAACAAATTTAATGCTAGAAAAACATCCCGACCATCAACCAAAAATGACGGATTGAAAATAATGTCGAGCTATCTTGGGAATCCCCCACCAGACAAGGGAACAGACTGCATTGTTTTTCTCATTTATGTGATATATAGAACCGAAAGAGGGGAAAAAATGGGCGATTTATTGGTTAGATAGGCGTATTCTTTTCCATGCACAAAAGAAATATTGGATAGTAATGTTGGGATCAAGTCACATCATGACATTGTTTGGAGGCTAGGTGTTCAAATATGTAAGTCATCATCCGTTGGTGGCCTGCTCGCTTTTCAATAGATCATTCAATGCAAATGTGTGTGGGAAATTGTGCAAGTTGCCACATGAATATGTCAATGAACGGAGTGTAATTTGTGCTTCCTTAGCAGGGCAGCGAGATGAAGAAGCAGAGGGAGAGCCAGTGCACTCAGAAGACCATCTCATTGCTGAGCCCCCTGGGGACGATCCAAGTCAGTGGATGTGAGAATGGTGTGCACACCATCCAGATCCTAATGGATGTCGCACCTGCTGAAAGGTACTGTACAACAGCCGGCCTGGTGACGTGATAAACAAAGGTGTGAGATTTACAGGCGGACAGAATCCACTCCGATGATGGAGTGCCACCATTCCTCATTGGAAGCAGGGCATTTTTGTAGATCCCACAAGAAATATCCGGGAGAAAGTTGGGCAAATATGAGCAGGCACGAGAAATATGAGGGGCACGAGAATACAGTTGGGCTTGAAATTAGATTTCTGATGGCATGCGGTTGTGATTCTTCCTGCAGTATATTTGAAATTTCGGAAAAATAACTTGTTTATTACCCACAAGAGAGATGATTATTACTGATGTCTGGAGGGTCAGCAAAGGCCATTGGGAGCATGGACTGTTCGCTCCTGTTTATTTATGTTCCCTCCAAGTTGCATGCAGTCGTTCTGAGTGTCAACCGGCAATGTAATATGTGATTGCATTTCATGCCCAACCCATCCCTCAAAATTGGTAGGATGTTGCCAGTCTTACTGGAGCGATTGAAACTGATTAAACTCCGCGTTAATAAGTACTTATTCCTGAATTTTACAGGTCCACATCCTACATCTCAGATTAGTTTTGATTAGATTGAAATTAAATATCCATGTATCGCAGATTCGCATTTGATAAACTTGAATGGTTTGGGAAATTAAACCATTTCCAAATGCACCCGGATAGGAAGTTAGGAGGAAAATGTATGTTTAAATTCTAATTTATGGAAACCCATTAATGACCTTGTATATTATACCTCAACATGTGTCTCCTTCTTGACTGTATGCTATTTCCTCAAATTCATCAAGCAGTAAAAAAATTCCACTTGTTGTTAATGAGTTGAAGTGAGAAAATTAATAATATGGAATTTTGATTATGGAAGATGTCCTGTAACCATGCGCAAGCACCTTTCTCCGTCTCCTTGTGAACAGGGTTTAATTTGTGTGTTCGGGTTCAGTAGGAATATGCAAATTAATTTAATGATTCGCATCACTAGATCATTTCTCAGTTTAATATCATTTGCTATGTCGGTCATAAGCGACGCTTCCATCACATCGCTGTCTGTACGTTCTCGGAGGTAAAGAGAAATCATTAAACTAAATGTTTAGATTTTATCTCGACCAGTTGAAGACGACGTTATTGTCATACGGGGAACTAGAGCCACCGCAGATATATGGTGCACCACAATGTAAACAGGCATTAAGGGAGGCAAGATAAAGTGACAAAATATAGGCTTATCTTTGCAACCGGCTTTACATGTAGATCTCACAAAAGCCTGCTTGTAGCAGTAATAGTTCAAATCAGCCATTTCCATTGATTTATTTATGACATACTAAACAAGGCTCTCTCCAGCTTTGGATGTGGTGTGGTACAGGCTTAGGAAGTCAGTGTGATAAATGATCTCTAAGAGCATATTTTGGATACGGGAAATAGATAACATCTATGCATAACATAAAGTAAAACCTACAGGAGTATATTTGTGAGCGAGTCACAGCTTTGCCGGCTTATGCAACTCTGTTTGCTTTCTTTGTTGTTGTTGTTTTTTTTATTCACTATATTGGTTGGCGTTGAACAGCCGGTGGAGCGACACGAGCATATGTGGCACTGATAGATAGTTATTGATAAATGCCATTATAGCTACATAAACGCCCTTGAAGCATTGCTTACGCACCATGACCGTCAGCTCCTTCTAATAGAAACGTCTCAAGCCCCTTTTGCTTCCTAACTGATCTTAGGAACATTTCCTAAAACCAACCTCCTCTGCCAGTCTAACGACAGCCCTGAAGGCACCATCAGATGAACAAATTCATTACATCTCAACAACCCCTGTTGGGGCCCTATACGCACCAGCCTCCTTGTTAACCAGCTTTCCCCCCTTTTTTAGTTTTTAGCATGGCCTCAGCATTCACAGAGAAATGATACGTATTTTGTTTACAGGAGATTACTATTATCTGAAATATGATGCTTCTTGCCTATTTCACACAGAACACAGACACGTAATACAGAGGAAATCATAGAGTACTTTTTTTATTAGGGTGAAAAATGAAAAAAAGGGCTGGACTCCTGCCCCGAGACATTTTGTGAGCATATTATTTTACAATGCTTTGATCAATTTGTCTGTCAAGCTGGCTGAGATGTGGGGGAGCGGGGAAAAAGCAATTTAGCTTGTGAGGTCCTCAATAGAAATGTACTACAGGAGCCTGTGTATGACATGTTGCATTAGAACCTGAGTAGCCTTTATTGCCTGATAATGTCGCAAGGCAATGCTGATATCAATCACACTTTAACAGCCAGTATGATGTGGTTTATGAAAAGAAGAAGAAAAAAATAAAATAATGCACGAAGCATTTCTTGGAAAATAATTGATTTAATTCTGAGCGGAGGGAGTTCTACTTTTAACAACAGAAAGAGAAGAAAAAAAATCCAGGCGCAAAATGTGCTAGAAGCTAAAATTGTTAAGAACACGCTCTTTTGCATATGCTCCTATAGAAAATTGTAATTAATTTTACACGGATAAACATTCTCATTCTCAGTCTCATTTGCATATAGATATAAACAATATATTTGTGCATCTGAATTCCCAACACACTTGAGTCACGTGCTCTGCCTAAAATCCTAAGTGGCTAAAACCCAAAATTATCATTATATTTCCCAGGCCATAAATCCCCCTTTTTTTTCTCTGACACAAAGCCTTATAAATCTGTGTCTGATTTTTCACATTGCACATTGTTTTTAGTTAATGATTTTCATCTGTTTGTTGTTGCTGTGATAGTGCCATATGCTCCGGCAAAAGACAAATGATTAGCAAATGCAATTCTGGACAGCTGTCTGACTGAAAGCGTTTGGTTGATAGCATTCTGCTACCATAATTAGCTTAAGCTCTGGGTTAATTAACTTTCTACCTGGATATGCATAATAATAGCATTCTGCAGAAAGCCGAGCAGCTTCCAGTCTATCAGCAGCAAAGGCTGGCTTGTTATTTTGTATTTCGGCTGCATATTTCAATTCCAAGAGGCGATTTAGCTCGGGAGCGTCTTCAAATATTGTAGATTTTACTCCCCAAGCCAGATAATTCTGAAACAATAGAAGTGTATTATGTGGCAGAAATGCCATTTCTGAATGTAATTAAAGCGGATGAAAGCAATCACCGATTTTTAAACGCTTTTGTCTAGCATGAGGCCTACTTGTAAAAAAAATACCCATCAAGAGGAGAAAAGAGGCAAGAGAACCCCCAAGTCCTTATATAAGAGGCCTTTGAGACTGAAGTGAAGTACAACAGTAATTAGTCTTTTGTATGAATTTTGCTGGCCATGCTGATGATTAGTTAAGCATATGAGAGGACTGCAGGACTGCATTGGTCTTAAGGAGGAGGGTGTTAAAGTCTATTTATCACCAGTTATCCTCACAGCTTTCCATTATCACTGACAACACTGGATGGGGCCTGAGAACAGCCTAATTGTTCTGAGGTGGAGTGTTTTTGTGTCAAACCCGTCACCTCAGTCACATTGGCATTCATAAGCAGCCAGACATTTTCCATCTATCTAGCCCTAATACCCAAGCTGTCACAACAGCTTTTACACACTACCAACGCCAGTGTGAAATATCTGAGGTGATGCATTTATCGTTTTTCTCACACTCGTGTAGTGTTGTGAATCAATGTCCTGGATCACACTGAATAGCTTTATGGTAAATGTGTTCCCTGTTTGGGGCCTGTTTACATGATGTGCTCACACACCGGGAACCGTATCAACAACTTGTTTATTTTTTTCTCCTCCATCATTTCTCTCTCTCTCTCTCTCTCACACGTCAGTTTAATTAATTACAATTATTATTTCGCTACGTGTATATAGACAAGGCTGCGTGCTAAATAAATTACCTGCTCGCATTTGTGACTAAAATGCGTTGTCACACAAACGGCGATCTGCCGAGATACTGAATGAAATCGTCAATAAAGCAGGGGAGAGACTTTTTGACGTGGTCCCTTTAGAAATGGTGTGAATAATTTATCGTGTAATGATATTCAGATCATTTCTGTTCTCTTTTTTTCTTTTTTTTTATCGCGGCCTTAGAATATTGTTTTGCATGTTGTGAAGTGTAGTACTCAGCTGCGTATTCATTAAGGTGCTGCTCCCACTGGCCCTTGGACCCATCTGCGCTCTACGTTTATGCCTCGGTCTCTCGGGACCGTCCCAATCAGGCTGCATGTGCCATTTCCTGTGTAAACCAACACCTGTGTAACACACTACCTGTAAACCGCCCCACGCAGACGAGGCGCTGACATTCGCTCGGGTGAAAATCTGCAAATGTTGTGCTTTCTCCGGCAGATCCTCCAGGGTGAGCGCGGGAGCCGAGCGAGAGTTAGATGCCGTAGAGATGCAGCTGAAAGCGGTTCCTGCTGTTCTTTTTTCTCCTTCTTCTTCTTTCCTCCCTGCTGTCGACCGGGACGTTTTTTTCTCTTCCCCGGCACGAGGGTTGCGCCGGTTTGTTTTTCGAACTTGATTGGATTCTCTATCTGCGACATGCAGAAGTGTACAGCCTGTGACATACCGAGGCAATATGCGGAAAGATGATTCCGCTCTGACGTCTTGGAGAGGAGTACGAGTCAATTATGCCCGAGTGTTGTTCTTGCTTATCTTCCTGCGGCACCAAACAAGGATTTAGTCAAGGATTTAGGGGTGAGGGGGCGGCGGTGGGGATCATGGTAAGCGGTTCACAACAAAACACTCAAAACTCCTGGGAGCGGGCACTGATTTAAAAATAAATTACAGAAGACGAAGCGCTAACACTCAAGGGCCCTCAGCAGTGCTGGCGTACACAGGTGAAGATTAGCCTCCTCGCTAATCAGAGGAACAAGGCAGTAATTTGCTCTGAACACAGACAGTAATTAGGACTTGGTGACACTGGATTCCCATAATGCCTTTGTGCTTGACGTGGTCAGATTTGGACAGAGGCTATCCATGCAGGGTCACTGTCCCTCCAGTCTCTCGGCCCTCTTCAGTTGAGGCTCTAAAAGGTCCCTGCAGTTACAGGGGATCCCTAATGTACTTTATGCCTCCCTCACTGGCTCCTTACCATTCGGGTAATTGGAATCTCTTACTATGGCACTTGAGAATAGAGGCTAAAAACACAATTTGGAACCGCTCTGTAGTCTGTTGTAGATAAACATCGCCGCGTCGGGGTGCGTGGATACACGACATAATGGAGTAAGAGTTAAGGCTCTGGTAACCGACTCCCGCGGCGAGCCGGTCGGGAGAAGACCTAATTGTTGTGTGCTTTGTTGCCGACTCTGCAGTATTTCTTTTACCTCCGCCTTTTATGTATTGGATCGAGTGTCGCGGCCTCTTCGGCGGACGTTCGCTAATAAGAGCGGTCGGATATCCAGAGAGCGGTTTATCCGGCCGAGTTGTTTTTTTTATTTTCGTAAACGGCAGAGCAACAAAACGTGCGCGCCCCGGCCGTGGAATAGGAAGCTTTCCCTCACAGCTTACCGCTCCAAAAGCTCTCGACTTTAGCGCCGCAGTCGCGAGATAGGCATCTGAATGATCTTCAAATGGTCGAACGAGCTGCATCGAGCGAGTGGCTTACAATTGTATCACAGCCTTTGGCTCAGAGACCATCAGGATCTTGACATTCATAGAGACATGCTGTATTTTTTTCCCCCCCCCTTTTTAGACAGTCATTTTAGGCTTTTTTCACGCTCTCTTGAGTCTTTGACGTCTCTGAGTTAAGTATCTGCAGCTATAAGGCCGAGGAAAATATTGGACTGCTCTTGGCCTATTCTATTTCATCCTCTGACCCGCCGTGTTACCCATGATCGGTGAAGGAGAACTCTGGCAGGCTGTGTCAAAAGTGACAGCCGATCGAGTTAGGATGAGCGCCATCACGCTTCACAGGATGGAGGCATGAGTTCTGAGTTTTTCCCCTTTTTGTGCAATATACCATTACACCCTTCGCCAGATTCCTTTCAATTAGATCCTGCGGTTAACCTGTTTCATTCTTACGTCTGCAGCCGAGAGAAAAAGTCTTAGTGAAGTCTTGTGCAACTACAGATACAGAATATGCCGAAGGAAATTGACAAATTTAATATCGGCTCTTCGCCTTTTGTTTTGTTCCTTTGTCTCCTTTGATTGTTTCCTCTAGGATGAACGAAATAACCCCCGACATTATATAAATGCTCAATTCATTCTTTATATTAGAGTTGGAAAATAGGTAAAACTCCAAATGACTCCCACTTTACGCAGCAATGATTTATGGTAATTGGAAATTGATTGTGACAGGAGCACAATATTAGACATTTTCTCAAATCACAATCTTCTACCAAGGGAAATATTCTTTTTAGTGCAGCAGATCTTGGCTAGTTTGGAATTAGTTTCTTATTTCCGTACCTGTGATGAAATAGTAATCGCTTTAAGGACGTCGGGAACAAAAAATACGATTTGAACTCGTCAAAAGATAATAAATAACAACTTAGCTTTAACCAAATTTGAACTGTTATTTACAGTTATTGAAATATTGTGTCTGATCACCATTCATTATAATGATTGTTTTTTAGACAGCAGATGGCAAGTACTTGAAAACAATATAAAGATCGCTTCACTTTTTGGGAGTTTCTTTGGAATAAGCCCGACATTTATCACACATCTCTAATCTAAGATCGTACGATTGATTTGTAATTCAGTGAAGCGACTGGAAATGTTGCAAGCGCGGGAGCTACATCTCCACTGCCCACATGCTCTTTAAAAACAATCCCCCCTTGCACCTAGAGGTGACAGACTTCAGCTTCGACAGTTGTTGCTCCACTTTTATTTATTTATTTTGGTGTTGTTTACCGGCCATAACATGTCCTGCATTGCATTAACTTTTACTCCTGTCAATGTTGTATCACTCAAAAACACCTTTGAAGCCGGCACATCCGTAACGGAGGGGTTGAGGTGGAGACGGAAATTAGCCACGGTGACAAGTGTGAAGTGTGAGCCGGAGGTCAAAAGGTGGCGAGCCTTAAGCAAAGGTGCTCTAGCCTTTGTCCGGTAGATTGTAAGGGCCTGCGGGTCCAACAGGAACATTTCCACACACAATATCCCCGAGCTGTCAGTGTGCAGCCGCTGGAACATCCTCTCAGAGAGAAAAGAGGGGCTGTGGTGGGGTAGAGGAGGAGGAGGAGCTGGTGCTGGTGGTGGTGG
>NW_026613396.1:12447-23776 GCF_029220125.1 Pseudoliparis swirei
TATAACATACTATACATCTCATGAACAACAAGATTTTTGTCTTTTTCATCTTAAGTGGGCCAAATCGCTAATATCAAAAGTAAACTAATGAAAATTGCTGCTGTAATTTGTTTCTTTTAATAAGCCATGTAACTTGCTGTGATCCAAGGTTTTGAACAGGTGTGATACTGGTGTGTGGCCACAGCGTGCACATCTGATGTTGCTCACAGTGGTCCTCAGTGTGCTCAGGGAGCTTGTGTGTATGCCCAGACACATGCAAAATTAGAGGGAACATTGGTCTTGACTATATTTTCTATTCAATTTTCAATTCATTTGACAAATAAAAGTGAGTTTTCATGGAAGACACGAAATTGTCTGGATGACCCCAAACTTTTGAACGGTAGTGTATATCTACCGTACAAAATGCCTGGATTACTGTCTTAATATTTTCTGGAGCTTTCTGTCTTTCACCGCTCGGATATTTGTCACAGGAGCGACCCGAAAAATGTGGAACTTTACATTTTAAACACGTCCTGATTAACAACTTTATAGTTTTCACTCTGCAAATCGTGCCATCTTGCATCTGTGTCACCCCCGGCATGTTATTACACTCTTGCGACACATCTTAGCACTATTCAAGCAAGAACTGGGTATTATGATTGCTCCTCTGATCCCCACCTCAACTCCCCATCCTGCCTCATATCCCCCCCCCCCCCGCAGGAGCAGTGAGGCCCCCCTGAGCTGTGTGGTCAACGATAGCCTGGCAGAAATGAGCCCCGAGTTGCAGCGCTGCGTCGAATGGCTCCAGGCGTACTTCAGCGAGCCGCGGACCACTGGGAGTCTCCCGCTCCCTGCCTTTCACCACCCCGCCCTGCAAGGAGGTCTGTCATGGATAAATATTTGCAGAGCCATGACTGGGATCGGGCTTTCACTCTTAATTGTCAGTTACATCACTTACACTCACTGGCTCACTGTGTTATAATGAAGTATTTTATGGTTGAGAGAGGGAGAGAAAGAGAGCGGCTGGGCGAGCGAGAGGAGAGCGAACAGAACACAGAGCTGTAACTTGGTTCAGTAATCTGTGGCAGCTCTTACCACGCGTGTTAGTCTTGGCAAGCGTTTCTATGATTCTTGGCACATTCTTTGAAACTGATCGAATTCCACTCTTGACATTTTTAGACAGGAAGCTTCTCTTTTTCTTTTTCTTTTTTTTCTCTCTCAATGACAACATGTGAATGGTAGTAAAGTTTGAATGAGCTTATTGTTGACTTGACCAGCCACCTAGGGCGAGTAAAATGGAAGCGACCCGAAAAAATGGACAATTAGTGTTCTTTCAACTGGTCGTTGTGGCTGAATGATTGAGGGCGCCGCGGAAAAAAAATAAGGAATTAATTATCCCTGGCGCTTTTGTTTTTCGAGGAAACAAAAACAATTCTCGCTGCCTGACAACTCACTTTTGAAATCGCAAACTTATCGCACCACTGCCGTTCTTTCAAACAATTACAGGCTATTTCTTTGTCACCTAAAGATTTTCAGAAATGCTCATTTAGAAGCACACCTACACAGGAGGGAAAAAAATTGCTCTAATATATGCATTTAACAATTGTGCCTCTCTTCCCTTGCAATCAGGCCTCAGTTGCTCTCTAATTTCATGCAGATCTGCAGTGCTTGAGTGATGGCATTTTCAATGAGCAGGTACTCCATCGAGACCCTGTATACAGCTATGAGTCCCACACTCCCGCAAAGGCAATGCAGAAATACATCAGGACCAATTACGATATCAACTTTCAGTGTGATTCCCTTCGCCACCGAGTGCTTGTGTACCAGCCCCAGGCTCTTTCAAATCGCATCTCATCTGAAGTCTTTGGGGTTTTAATTAAATTTCAGGATAGATGGAATTCTTCATTAGTACCTGATCTGAATAGGTGATTGTGCTGTGTTCCACCTCTCTCCCTCGTCTGTTGTTTTGGGTCTCAGTAAATACAGGGTTTAGGCTTGGATTGCTCTCAGTAGTCGGAACCATAGGCCATGCCAGTATAACAATGTTAAATGTTAGCATCGAGAGTATTTGTCTTCGGAGGGAGGAAAAATAGACGGTTTCTTTTTTTTCTCCTTTTATTTCTTTTTTCCCCCCCTGCTTGTTAACTCACAAATATTACGGATTCGTTTCGGCCCTACCGCTGTTCAAACTCCGACTCGATCTCGTCACGCAGCCGCCGCCTGCCTGGGAAAAAGAATACAAGTTTAATCAGGTCATTACAATCTGTGACAACCAACTTTTTGTTTGCTCGGTTATCTTGTGGGAGAACCCGAACGCGACGGCGCTCTCACAGCACTTGTCGTGTAATATTGAGTTGTGACCTTCACTTGAAGTGTTGCCATGTTTATTTACACATTTCTGACAAAACAAGCCACTTTTCATATTAGCTGTCACGATATACCTGAGCAGCGGAGGGGACATGAAAGGAGATGCGAGGTGCACTTTTATATACCGTCTGATTGTCATGTGAAACATCACACGGCGGTCGGGTCGTTAGAGGTAGAGGAAAAGAGCTTGTGTGTGTGTGTGTGTGCGCACGCTCTTGCATTTTCCCCCCTCAGAAAAAAAAACGCAGACACCATCATGGGTTCTCAAAGCGATGCATATTCTTATCTCATTAATTATACATCCATATGTAACAGACGAGAGGATCTTAGTCTCGGTAAGCGGCGCAGGGAATATGCAGGGAGGGGGCCGGGCGAAGGGGGGGAAGGGCGCTCTTCAAAGCCCAAATGACTGTGTTCCTGCAGGAGGCTGAACCTCCCCCTGTGCACAGCGCAGGGCGAGATGAGACACTCACCGGGACTCGCCCCTGTGATGTGGAGAGGAATTAGGGAAATGAACGTTTTCAGAATATCGAATAATCAGAGAATCATCGGCACCCCGTCAGCCTTCAAAAGTATGGATCCCTCAAGACTCGAGAGACACTTTGACTGGGAGTCAAAGTCTTTCCTCCCATTAGACACAAAGGATAATGAGGGAGCTGCGTCTCCACCATTGTCTTCTTATTGTCACAGTCGTATAAGAGGTGACTGACAAGCTGAAATTCAGCTCCCCAAATCTATCATTAGCTGGGCTGATGGAATTCAGTTTATTTCCATTGTTTATTTCTTCTTTCAAATTGCTGCTCATATACCGAATGATGAGCAAATCAATCATATGTGCCAATACAGTCATAATCACTGGATCTGTTCGATTTCACTGCGGGTCAGTGTGCCCGTGCCTCTGCAGCGGTCCCATCACCTGGCCTCGCGGTAGGTAATGACCTGTGACATAATTATGGGATGTCTGTAAACGTGTAAGTGCTACCTCTCAACTTTTATTTAAACAATTGACATCACTGCACCCCGATCTAAAGAGGGTCCTGACCCCAGACACACCGTATTAGGCTCTTTATGAAGTATGGGGCTCGGGGACTGCTCTCCTATCATTGCTGGTCACCTCGAGTGACCCGCATGAAGTCTCTGTCACTAACACTGATGAGGGCAAAGTTCTTTAACCTCTGGAGCGGCAGATAAAAAGCGCAGACACTCCAGAACTGTTGTGAGATGTGAAACCTTCCAGGAGGAAGAAGAAGAAAAACGCTGCTCGGGATTTATAGAAGTATAAACGGCCCCGTTTGCTCGGTCTGCTCGAAGGCGCTCAGCGGTGTCTGCCGGCTTGACACTGACTTTAGTTGTTTTGTCAATAACGTTTGCATCAACAGGGATTTGTCACCGCCGTCGCCCGGGCAAGTTGTCATCTGCCCACCGGAGACGGAGTGATATCAATATGTACCACGCACATCACGTGGCCAAATCCAAGGCTTTATGAGGGAGAATAATGCATAAAAGAAATTCCAGGGGTGTATCTTATCCCCTCATAATATTAAGTCTGTCTGCGTATAAGAGCCCGTCATCTCGTTGACAGCGTGATTATTACCTGAAAAATTATTAAACAGTACCTACGGGCCTTGTTCAAGACAAAGAACTCACATGGGTGCGCATCAATCAAATATATCCCCTTTAGGTTTTACACTTATTCCCCCCAGTTTAGGCAAATTGCCTTGTTCGCGTGGCTTTGTGTGGCGGAGAGTGACTATAAGGTAGCGAGGGAGCCTGGGGAGCAAAGGATGTTCACTCTGTAGAAGAGAGACAGGGGTGTGACATGTTTTCACACAATGCCAATTTAGAGGGATTTCTCATAGATCACTTGTCATGTGCTCTCTTAGACCATATAAATGAGAGAGAATGGGAGATCACTAATTGAATTTTCATGACTGAGTACATGTATGTACTTGAAGAATTGTTCACCCCCTCTTGATAACGAGACCATTGTTCCCCATCTTGTTCTCTGTGCAAAAAAAAAGAAAGAAAGTGTTTTTTTCACTTTCGACAAAAGCTCACCGCATCGATGTCTAAAGGTTGTCTTAAGGTCACGAGATGCTTCGAATACTTTTTTTCTTCTTTTTCAGCAATCAGAACTTGACAAACATGCTTTTCAGTCACTGCCTGGTAATCCCCCCAGAAAAAGATAATGCTAGTGCTAAAGTGCTAATGAAATCAGAGCCGTTAATGTGGTCGGTTAAGCTGCGGATGATTTGAAGAATTCCGCCATTTAAGTGAAGATGATATAATGAATCTACTCTGAATAGAAAGCAATTAAAAGGACAAATTGGTCTGATTAACCTCAAAGTCATCCCACTGCCACAAATGGTGTGCAACATTCAAATTATTATTATTACAAATCTGGAGCAGATTTGCAGTCTTTTTGGCCTCTCTTAATCCTTTTAAATGAAGGAGCGAACTTTTTTAATTTTAGCTGTGACCTTTCATAGCATAACCTAGATTTATCTGCCATAGCAATAGTTTTCTTACATCAGCTTCTGTAGCATGTTAATACCAGTCCTAAGGTCAAATTGAGGGACTTTAGTTGTTAATGAGTATTGTAAAGTCCTAAAGAGCTCCTTGGAGGAAGACTTGGGCCTCGAACCTGCACTCTGACATGATGAAAAACCATTAAGTTGATCAAGAATGATGTCTCAAGGTTTTGATTGACATTCAAATCGCCATCT
The DNA here is from genome assembly GCF_029220125.1 of Pseudoliparis swirei. Classification (NCBI taxonomy): domain Eukaryota; kingdom Metazoa; phylum Chordata; class Actinopteri; order Perciformes; family Liparidae; genus Pseudoliparis; species Pseudoliparis swirei. Next base: position 17,520 of record NW_026613396.1, read on the forward strand.
TATTTCAAAGGAGTCAAATCGTCGTTGTGCTAAAGTGTTGTCTTGTTGTCGGCAGCCTCTCGGGCAGCTGTCTGATTAAACGAGGGACTCCTTGTTCCTCTGTTCTCTCCGTCTGCCTCTCGCTCTTCCTCTCTGTCCTTTGTGGCGAAGATGCGTTCAGCAGCCGCGTGTTGCAGGTACTTCTGAAGGAGGTGAAGTTTGGAGAGACGGTCTCGTACAAGCGCCTCGCTGAGATGGCGGGAAACCCCAGAGCGGCGCGGGCAGTGGGAGGGGCCATGAGGAGGAACCCGGTGAGTGTGGCTGCCATTGATTGACAGGCTTCTCTCTGACTTAATCCGATAGGGAAACTCAGAATTTTTAATCAAATCTTCTTCTTTTTTTGACTTTGTGAACGTGCATTGTGTAAGCTGCCTATAGTCAAAGGTTAATTAGTCATTTTACAAGGGTAGTAAATCAAGAATTTGACAAGTAACACCGGAGACACCATGACATCACTGAAAAATAGAGCTACAATAATTAGGTTATACATTTGCAACTATTTTAATAATAATAGTTGCTGTTGAGTCACTTTTCAGCAAATTACTAAATTTTCTTGTCAATTAAAGGTACTAAAATGTGAAGATGTGCTTTTCTCTGTTTAAGGTCAATGTGAAATTGTCACCATGGAAACTGTTAGGGGTATTTTTCAGCGTTTTCTGATGTTTTATCGACGTAATCATTAATCTATAAAATAGGCGGCAGATAAAGCGATAATTAATCTAATAATCAGGTGCGGCTCTAATTAAATATTCATAAATATAATTTGGATTATGTGTAACAACAACACATGATTTGCAATGTATTTTACGTCAATGTTTTATTGTAATAATGCTGCATTTATCAGTATACAAACAGAAACAAATACATAAATATATATATATATGTAATCTATTCTGGTATTCTAAAATATTGAGAACTTGTTTACATGTCTTGATGACCACCGCCTACAACAAAGTACTATTGTACACCACTTGAGTTTTCAAATATAATACATTTTATGAAAAATCTTCGTGACACCGGATATGTATTCTCGACTGTAGGCGTGTTCGGATATGAGCAGCGGCGGAATAAACGCCTCCCTCCGAGCGCGCCGGAGAAGAACAAGTCGACCTCCAGCACAGTTTTAAGCCCACACCTTTTGTTCCCGCTCTCTCAAATCTGTACCGTAGATGTGCGCCGCGAATCTCGGATTCTTGCCGTAAAAAAACCCGGCCCGCATCATTTTGCCCGTGAATCCACTGCGTACCAGATGGAGGGCTAGAGGGCAAGTGGTGCGTCTTCTTTTGATCAAACCCTTTGATCAAAGCCCCGTTTAGCTCTGCCCATGTAGTGCTGTGGGCACCACCGGTGTGCTCTGCGAGGCGGAGAACACTTCTTGTGCAGAGATGCAGCCGGCGAGACGCCCTCCCTCGCATGCGCTGTGAAACGGCTCGTGCGCATCCTCGTCTTAGCTCCGTGCGTTTTCCTCTCGACACCGTGAAAATCATTTTCCGATCATTACGTTTCATTTGAAACACATAATAAATGCAACTAAAGCACACACACAAAAACAAGCACTATTTAGTGAAATAGGCTTTACATGAGCCACTGGCGTTGCTTTTGGTTGGCTGTATAAAAAACATCTCAGTCTCGTGTTTTACAGACATTTCCGTCCTTTTGTCAGGGAGCCTGGGAGCCTGAGCCCTCAGCTCCTGATACAGATCCAGAGTCAGATTGTCAGTGTCAATTACTTGTCAGGAGCGCTGCTCCACTCAGGCTTCAACTGTGAAAAGCTCAGTGTGCTCAATCGATCCTCTCCGTGGCACTTCTTCTTCTTCTTCTTCTTCTTCTTCACCAGGATTTGAGTATTGATAAGCCCGCCGTAGTGCTCTTTCCCCCTCAAGTGANTCTCCGTGGCACTTCTTCTTCTTCTTCTTCTTCACCAGGATTTGAGTATTGATAAGCCCGCCGTAGTGCTCTTTCCCCCTCAAGTGAAGAGGCAGATCCGCAGGCCTTGAGGGTACCCTCCTCTGCCTCCAAACCCGGGGAACAGTATTGATCCGAATACTCTGGTAGTATTTCTCTGTCTGCAAGGTTAATCTGGGGCTCGGAAAGTTTTATTGCCGTTGATATGGGAGCAGGTCTACTGATGGATTTGAACTGAAACACACTGCATGTCCAACTTTTATATAAAAAGCTGGAGGTGCAGCAGTCAAGTCAGGATCACTTGGTTCAATCGGAGAACCACTCTTCCCGTTCTGAATCCACAATGATCGAATTGTTTTAGGCTTGCTTGTTTCATCTTTCTCCAGCCATTTAGTTTACAAAGAACTCGGCACCCCCCCTGGCAGTCTTCTGCAACAAGAGTAAACGCTCCACCGACTTCCTCTTTTTAATGATCACAGGGTTATCAGATCTTAATGTTGACACCCTCTCGATTGAATATTCATCCTGCTGGTGTTTTTGCCCATTAATTTTTGATTGCTTCTTTGCTTTACACTATAACAGAGTAAAAAAACATTTATACCCAAAGACTGAGCCGTCACCCCGAATGCGGATTTGTGCAGGATCAAACCCGACACTTTCGGTGTGACACTTTGTTTTCATGCAGTGCATGAACATAAAAAGCAAAGGGAGGAGAAAAAAAGTGCAGATTCATATTTCCTGCACGTCAGTTTCTCTTAAATCGCATCGTTTATGTGGAAAATCAGAGATTTTTTTTTCTTCATACATAATACATATCCACTATCAACATCTCCAACTCTGGCGTTGCCGTGACAATACATGTCAACCAGAGAAAGCAGCAAACATTTTCTCCAAACATTAGTTTGTTAGTAACGGAGCATAGTTTGTATGGTAACAGTGCTGATCCTCCATGGGATTTAGATTTTTTTTAAAGTTTAAAATGTTTCTCTCCACTTCCTTTTTGAATTCATAAATTGGAAGAATAAAAAAAAGTTTCTTTTTTTTATTTTAAAGAAAAAGTAGAAGCAAACTTTTTTAAAGTTTCCCTGTTTGCATGTACAATTGCTCTGGTGTAATATCTGCAGAACTTCGACATGTTTATTTCCTCCGAGTTTGATTTCTCTCTCTGTGTCCCTCTGTCGCGTCCAGGTTCCTCTGCTCGTCCCCTGCCATCGAGTCATCTCTAGCAGTGGACAGAGCGGGCCGTACATGAGCGGCAAGGGCAACCATCTCAAACAATGGCTGCTCACCCATGAGAGGCACGGAAGCGAAGGCTAAAGCATGACAGGGGCCAACTGTCCTTCATTCACTACACACACACACACACACACACACAAGGCCAGGATTTTTTTTTTGTAAGAACGCAAAACAGGGCCATAAAGTTTAGCGTGCTTGTCTCTCTCGGTGGAACAACTGGAGCTTCTTGTGGATATTCAGTGTATTCTTCTTTTTTGTACATCTAAGAATAGAGATGCTGCATTGTTAATGTGATACAGAGTTGTTGCAGAATTAGAATGTACAAAAATAACTTAAACAGAGAACAGTAGGAATTACAAACATATGCTCCCGTGGGTCTCCGTTGCGTTTGCCAGATAGTGCTGGAATGGTTTTTCTAAAGAATTATTATTCCCTTAAAAATATGTCTCTTGCATTGTTGTTGTTGTTGGGTTTTTTTCCCAAGCAGAATTAGTCTTTGTAGCGCTCGTTGGTTTTTTAATTTCCTGCCAAGTGAATGCTTTGTTCAACATCCAGTGATAAAGGCTCTGGATTTTACCGCTACAAAGCTTTGTAGTGAAGCATTTGTTTTGTCTTCATTTAGATCTCATTGTTTGCTCTCGCCTTATAATGCACCTAGAAAGGAGACGTCTTATGCATTATATAAATAAATACTTCTCAAAATGACAATTCCTTGCTTTTCATCATTTTAATTGCATTTAATTTAAAAATTGATTCCATGTAGTGTTCACTCAGTTCAGCTCATAATTAATTATGCTCTATGTCTTCTCCTCACTGCAGCTCCGGATGTCAGAGCTCCTTTTTCATTTCCGAGGAGTGTTTTCCATTAGAGGGCAGTACAGAACGGGAAACAGAAATCAACATTTCAACCTTGAATTCATCCTGCACATTTAATCTGTAACTTAAATGTTTATATGCTATTTTTTATTTTCATCGCAACCCACTTTAATCCCTTTGGGATAAATGTTTCTCTCTTGACACGGCCATATGGAGAGGGCAGCGGTGGCGGTGTGTGTGTTTAGAAATAGAAGCTGTTTTAATTGAATATGTCCTTTCCTTTCATTTTCTACATTTTCTCCCGATGATCCGTTGCAACATTGACAGTTTAGTTTTTTCCCCCCTAAATTCTTGAACAGCCTAGTGCAGCCCCAGGGTGACCCTCACTTGCCCGTAGTTATTCCTTTTTCCGTTCAGCCCAGGTAGCCAAATAATCCACTCTCCAAAATAACCCCGACTCCAACCTTTACGGAACCAACTCAAGTGGCCCGCTCGCTGAATACATTTGAACTTTTGCTGCATTTCTGAATTCCTTATCCGATCAGCCCCTCGCGGTCGTCTTGCCGTGCCGCTGGACTCGCTTCCTCTGCCGTCGGAGCGCCGTCGCTCGCGAAGACGTCGAGGCAGCAGACGGGCAGATGAAGAATGAGACTCAGTCTGTGGTTTCACAGAGGGCTAATGATGCCTGTGGTGACTACAGGCTACAGTCAGCCCCCTAACGAAGGGAGCTGTGACACAGCCACAAGGGGTCCCATTTAAGCCCGGCACACTCTGAAGTGCACTGTAAGCACCCTCCTTTTCTTTTCTTTTTTCTTCTCGTGGATAAGTAAATTCTATGGAATGCTGTGAATTTCGCAGATGGAGAAACTGATGTCTGTAGAGGTCTGAGGCTGATGTTAAAAAACAAGTCCAGCGTCAGAGCTTCAAACACGCGGCCAGTAATTGGCCATGTAATTGCTTAGCTACCCGAGGAATCTCTTCAAGATGATTCAAACCTTTTTTCTTTTTTCTTTTCTCAATTTTTACATTTCCATGGCAATTTAATATTTATCAGCATTAGTAGCAGTCTTCTTCTTAGTATTATTATTATTGTTATTACGTCCGTATTTTGCGGGAGGATTTTCAGCGTGCGTAGTACCACTTCCGTATCACGCTGGCTCGGAGATAAAAAAGGAATTGGATTAAAAGAGGCCGAGACGATCTCATCATCCGCACTGTTAATCTCTGCGAAACCTTTAATTTTGGCCTAATATCTGCCTCCATTTCGGAAGAGAGAGCGAGCGAGACTCCACCGGCGCATGTGCTCGCATGCTCGTGAGCGCGTGTCTGTGTTTGAGCATGTGGCCATGCGTGTTGGTGTGTGCACATGTGCACGTCCATATGTGTGTGGGTGAAGTGGATGATATTGAGTCTGACTTCATAAATCACCCAGACACTGATAAACTCCCCATGCACCCACACACCGCTAATGGGCAACCCTTAAGGAGTGTGAGTGTCTCGTGCGGCGTTTGATTCAACATTTATTAACCCCCTCACACACACACGCACACACACACGCACACTCCCCTCACATACAACACACACACACACACACACTCATTTGAGCCCCAGAAAGAGCGACGATATGGTCGGTGGCATCCGGAGCGTTAGTGCGGGGTTTTGACCTGGCCGGGCCGTATTAATCACGGCCGATAGAAACAAGATACATCTTTTTGGCTCGTACAGTTGCAACAACAACAACCTCTGCATTTCCCAACATTACTTTCCTTCTCAATAACTTATATCCTGTCTCCAACTCCCCACTCCCCAGCTCATATCCCGGCATCCCTCCTCATTATAGAGCAATTTTCTGCCCCCACATCAAATACAAACACTCTGCGCTTCCGTCTCGTGCTCCTCGTACACGTCGGCTCGTAATTTCTCACGTTATCGCGACCCGCACCCCTCGGTACGAGTCGCGGGGAAGACCCTGTGCCGGTGAATCCCGCAGCTACATCAGTGATTTCGTAAATACACTACCGTTCAAAAGTTTGGGGTCACTTAGAAATGTCTTTATTTTTCAAAGAAAAGCACTGTTTTTTCAATAAAGATAACATTAATCAAAAATACACAATATACATTGTTAATGTGGTCAATGACTATTCTCGGTGGAAACGTCTGGTTTCTAATGAAATATCTCCATAGGTGTATAGAGGCCCATTTCCATCAACGATCACTCCAGTGTTCTAATGGTACATTGTGTTTGCTAATCGCCTTAGAAG
>NW_026613397.1:0-15349 GCF_029220125.1 Pseudoliparis swirei
TTTGTTTACTGTTAATGATGCTCTCCTATAAGTGTTTTTTGGAAAAACAAGTATTCAAGTATTTATGAACAGATGCTGTCAGCTATTAAACTGTCGATAAAACGAATGTTTGCTGTCCGGAGTTTTTCATATCGAGTTGCTACTGCAATAAATGTGAAGCTTGTTAAACTCATTGTTGTGACTGAAGTTTTGATTGCACTCTGGCAGCTTTTGAAAGTGTGAGGTGCTGTTTGATTGCATTGTGTTCCTCCTGATTCATGATGGGACCGAACAGACGGCCAGTTAACAACGCATGCGTCCGTCACACGACCTGCCACGTCGGCTTCGTTCAGCTCCGTCAGCAAACTGCATTCACACTCCTGCACAACAGCTCTGCTGACAGGTCACACACTATTTAAATATGAAACAACTAGCATGTCATGGCCAATATATCCGTAAAAGTTTATTTACAGCTAATTCAGTCCAACCAGAAACACTGATATAAAAGCTGAGCCACGTCTCGTACACTCGATCATCCATTCACATGATCCACTGCCCCCGATTCTGAGCTTCAGCATATCCCTGCTATGGACAAATCCACTTATAGCTGCAGTTTCGTGTGTGTGTGTGTGCGTGTGTGTGTGTGTGTGCGTGTAGGTGTGTGTGTGTGTGTGTGTGTCAATTGTTTCCATGGTCAGGGCCTATAAGTGGAATGTGCAGTTGTTACCCATTAAGCTTCTCTTAACTAACTCTGAAAACAAAACTGTGTGTGTGTGTGTGTGTGTGAGAGAGAGAGAGCGCGAGAGAGAAAGAGAGAGAGAGAGTACACTTGCTGGTTCTCACAGCGACTAGGCAGGTTCCACATGGCAATGATACATCTCAGGAGTGTTATAAGTGCAGCGGTGGCAAGAGGAGGGTGACTCATGTCTCTTCAGTGGAGGACGCTCAGGGTAACAAGAGGCCGGGTCTTCCCAAAAGGGCCCAGACATGTCGGATGGCTGCAGAAACAGTCCTGGTCTGATGCCGAACATGCCTCAGCCAATCCCTCCATGTTCTTCCCTCAGTGTTCTTTTGCTTTTCCTTTGTGTGAAGCATTTCTCTCTTCAGGTTGATTCTCATATTACAAGGCTGAGTCACTCTGGAGCTGTCATTGATTCACTTGTTCTAATTATAGATGCTTTCTTTAAACAGTAATGGAGCTGAACAAATGCTGGCTGCTCTACCTGCTCCTTTGTCTTCTGCTTGTGTCTGAACACTTGACTAGATGCTACAGAGCTGCAACAATGAAGGTGTCAATGGAAGGATAACTGCACTAAATATATTGTAATCATTTATATTTCTGGAGCTCTCAGGCTGGAGTTAATTTATTTTTCACACATGTCTGAATTGCCGGACGCCTTGCGGTGGTGATACTTCTTATAGGTAATGCAGTGAGTAGATTTAATAATCATACCGCAGCTCTTGTTTTGTCTCCCATGACTGGACAGACTATACATGAGCCCAGAGATCTTTAACCCACACAGATTCATTTTATTTTTGAAATAATACAAGTTATCTTGTATCCAGTCAGCTCACACACAAGTCATCTCTTATCGTGTAAGTTAATAAACACAGTGTCACATGAGGGAGAAATCTGTTGGCATGCCTGTTGAGATGCCAGAGAAGCGTGATCGTAATCACGACCACGAAGACAAGACATCCTTGTCCAGAACATCATAACCTGCTTTTAACTGTTTGTGGGGCTGTGGGCTGTATTTGTTACCAGAGCCGAGCTTGTTCAACTTCGATTGTGAACGGTGTGGTGACGTTCATGATCGATCTCAAGGGGAACGCTGCACTGTGAAAAGCACTTTCACGGTGTGTGTGGAAAACAAACTGATCTTTGAGATTCCACTTGTGTTACGGCTAAAAGGTAGAAAAATGCACAGCAGACTTGTTTGTGGATCAGAGGCATATTTACTTTCAATAGTTATCACAACATGTCAATCACATTGATCAAATTAACGATTTATAAAGTGCTGTGTAACAGAAATATAAAACACAATCTATTACTGAGGACAAAGCAGTACAAAGTACAAAAATAATCATTCTGGAATCATGAATCGTGTCACTTGAAAATCTACATGTACAAACATAATCTCAAGCAAAAAAATGTTTTTCGTGATTCATACAAAAATGTGCTTACATTTCCAATGTTAGTGCAAATGTGATTAAGAATTTAATTTAATGTCAACCAATCACAAAAACTCAATCTAATTAACAACTATTGTTCGTTGCACGGTGTTTCCCCTGCTGGAGTTAGGTGGCCAGACAATAGCAGCAAACACTTTACATTATAAAAAGCCTGTTGGCACGGTAACGCTCTGCTGCATCCAATGAGAACACTGCACACACACATCACTGCATTTAAATGTGATTAACTCACAGAAATATACTTTACAGTTTGAAATATACAGCCCATATTCTCAGACTCCAGCAGTAGCTCAGTTCATATAGAAAAATACGTACAAAAACATGTATGTCACATTATAAGTCACTTTGAGATGTTTGTTTTAAATTGTGAAAAATTCCCTGCCAATTCCCTTGTGTCTTGTTTCACACTGAGGTCAAATCAAAGATGCTGTGTGTGAGGCTCGACGCTGTGAGGTTCCACTACTACAGTTGCTTTGCATCTGGTAAAAATGTGAATAAGTAACCTCACCATTTCACCTTTCCTTTTCCACTTTTCTTTTCTTTCTTCAGACTTCACCAGAGTGACAACGGGCCACATCTGTGCATGAGTGCACCATGTGTGTCTATCTGGTCAAGTGATGCCACAGTCATTTAAAGCTGTAACCAACATATGCCGTCCGCTCAGGGGATTTTCATCTGGGCCCGTGGGATGTTTCGCATAATTAATCCGTTACTGGAAATAGAAACATTAGGAGCAGTCAAGGGCAGCAGAGTCAAATGAATCAGTCATGAGATTCAGAATCAAAACATTTAGCAGATGTTGTATGTCATCTTTTGTTTGTGCTACTTACTCATAGACATCAGAAAACTTCATTCTCATGTAGTACTTTGCTAGTTTGATGGAAAAGATGATGCTGGGGATGAAGAAGATCAAACACCAGCCCAGACTGAACCAGAATGCATTCTAAAAAGACAGAGCAATGGAGGTAAGGAGGACTGATAAAAAAGGACAAGCACAAGCATTTCCATTTCTCAAACTAGTCCCTACCCTCCAGACTTAGTATTTGTCTAAAACAGATCAATTAGTCATTCCATGTACAGCTGCAGCAAACACCACCTGATCCTCACCAGAGACTCCACGATGTAAGAGCAGAGGATGACCTCAGCAGAGTCCACAGCTCCCGCCACCGGCCCACAGCGGCCCACCTGCTGTGTGATCTAAGGGAGAGGACACAGGACACAGGACACAGGACACAGGACACAGGACACAGATCAGTACCAGACCAACCTAAACACACCGGGCTGTGTATATGTTAAAAGTATTCAAATTGGACCAAAATTTACCGTAATATTTGCCCAGTCAGCATAATTAACGAAGTAACTCAGCTGACAGTCCAAAAAAGTTTTGCTCTCCTAGGATAGAGAGAGAGAGAGCGAGAGAGAGAGAGAGAATAAATTCCACACATTTTCTCCCTGCTTCACGTGGGAGGTCATGAGGAATCTGCAACATTTGGTCATCTCAGCATGTGGAATTCTGGGTAAATCCTCTGAAGTGACCCGTAAATAACTTCAATGGCAGTATGACTCGGCACGGCAAGGCAATTAAGTTATTCATATAACACATTTCATGCACAGGGGCAATTTAACATCAAAGGATAAGGCTGGTGATATTCTATATTTGTATTACCGTCAACAAATCCAACAATTACTGAATCTAGCTAACTAGTATTCGTTGTGCACTGGGTGACATATTCCTTCATTACATGAACACCCACACACAATTTAGTTTATTTTGGGTCAATCCCATATGCAAAGTAGTGTTGACATAAATACTCACAAGAGCACCAGATGTGCATAAACCGCATCCTAAAATAGTCCCAGACAAATGCAGCATGTACTGCTGTTTGGTCAACCTTTATTAAAAACTACAACGCCCAGGTGTTTGAGTCTCTAAAAAAAAGCGACATATTTATGAGCTTTTTCTTAAGATTTTTATCTTCAATAAAAACAAATGGGCTTGTGGCCGCAGACCAACACGTCAGTCAGTTTTCTGTTGACGTAAAAAAAATAAAAAAAAGTCAGCAATATCCTTTAAATCAATAATTAATGAGGATTATTCAATTCTTGATCTAAGTGCATCTGGATATTTCAAGTGGATGCTGGTTATTGAAGTCAGAAAATGTCATCCAAAATCAATTCAAAGGAAACACTAGCGCATAATCTGTTGGTAAAAAGCATGCATAACTATAACTGAAGTCAAATAAATTCAGACATTATATGTAATGCAGCGATGTTGACGTGGAACCAACAAGCACGTTGTCTCAACTACAAGCAGCACAGCTCCTCCGGCTGAATGGCTGACTGACCACAGGCATTACCAGAGCACATGGAGCCCTCTTTCTTCTAACTCATGTGACTCGTGACTCACGGTCTTGACAATCTGTGTCGTATTTATGTTGAGGAAGTCTTGTGCTGCTCCCACGTTGCTCAGCACCTCCTCCACTGTTCCCTGGAAGAGCCAGAAGAGGGAATGAGCCACAGGAAGAGAGACACGAGACCTGGCAGTGTTCAGGTGTTAGTCTGTGCCCTCACGTTGATTTGTTCCGTTGTGGATTCAAGGCTCCTGATGGTTGAGTTCAGGTTTTCCTGAGGGCAAAAGCAGAAGATGTCCATGTTTAAATTCAGATGGATGACCAATATGGGAAAAGCAGAATCAGGACATCAGGAGAGATGGCAGCCCGGACGGAGAAGTTTACTCACAATTTGTGGGATGATGATCGTTTCTATATCGGTCTGGATTTGCCTCAGGGCCCTGGTCTCATTTTGGAGCTCTTCTCGAATATCATTGTTTAGCTAGAAACAAGCAAATGGTTATTTATTTGAAAGATACCAGCATCCGGAAAAAAAAAGTTCTATTCAGAGAGGAATCGTGCGACATGTTTAAAGTGCAGAGACGCAGAGTCAAGCGTAAAATGATAACGAGGCAATATGTATTATGTTAATGGTACGGACTTGGACGGCAGCTAGGTCATCAAGTTTATCTGCAGTTGGAGTCAGATTGATGCTGGAAATGTTTTTCATCTGAAAGAGACAAGCAGGGGACACCGGGTCACAACGTCAGGTCACACGTGGATGCACGTAATGATGATACATCTCCACAAAAATCCATGCAAGCCCATTGATAAGGTCTACCTGCTGCGTGACAGAGGTGGTGTCAATATCTGCCGCCTTGTTGGAGAAGCGTCTGAGCTGGTTTTGAACTTCAGGGCTCAGGAGAGTGATGCTGGGCAGAGTGATGTCCGCTTTGTCAAACTGCTGCTGGATCTGCTCCGTGTACTGTGTGTGTGACATTTCAACATGCGTTCAATGAAGTTACCCTTTTGGAACCTTGTTTATTTTGAGCAATTGAAAAGGACTGTTAGGAAACTCACTTTAGTAACATTTAGCAGGGATTCAAGGTTTACGAGCTCGTACAGGTGGAGCGTTGTCCACACGGGCTGGTTCTTCTCACAGTCTCTGTGAACATTAACGTCAAGTCAAACTCAGTTGTACGCCTTATCACAATAAAACATTTACAGGGCTTAATTAAACCCACGAACTTTAGACTCATAAACAAAAAGGAGGAGAAAAAAAGAAAAAAGTAGAAACATTAAACATTATTCTGAGATGTGTACAACTAAACTACATGGAGACCGGCCTGTGTGTGTGTGTGTGCATACACGTGAGTATATGCACGTGTTCCTGTGTGAGAGGTGAATCAACATCACATACCTATAGATATCAGAGATAGTGATGTTGGTTTTCAATCCCAAAGCTGGACCTATATCCAACCCTGGAAATACACCTGGAGTGTCAATGAGCTGTGGAGAGAGGAGGCGTTACTCTACCAACACGAGGCTATCTCACATGCGTCTGCAGCTGCTTTCAGATCCCTGCAGATATCGGTGTGTGCGTGTGTTTTTTGTGTTATTGTTACCTTTAACAGTTGTCCGTTGCGCCAGGGCGTACAGAGCAGAGTGTAAACGTTCCCGCCCAGCAGGAACAGCAGCAGCACAGCTATCATGAACAGCCATGAGAAGAGGAAGCTGAAACCTGCACCCCTGCAACCACATCCAGGTCAGAGGTCAAACAAGAGGTAAGGAGGTGCAACTGTTAAATGTTTCCCCTCTGGATAAGAGCATCCCATGTCGCTTAAATGAATCAGATATTAAAACCCAGCACTCACATCATGAGGAAGGTGCCTCCGCAATCCGCTGTGCAGGAGCGCTTCGTGGGGTCTGCTTTGGCTGTCAGACCCAGAGGGCCCAAGATCAGACCCAGGAAGTTACACACCACCACCAGGAGGACCACGCAGCACAGGGCCACACACACTCCCCATCTGAAGACGTATGCACACAAGGTGTGTAAGTGATTTTTGGCTTTGTCTTGCATTGATCATGTGTCAGAACATTTGGGTTTTTTACCTAATATGCTCGGCTCTCTTGATCTCTGGTGTCACTTTGCTTATTTCTCTCTGCAGCAGGTTCAGCGTCTCTGACACGTTGGTCAGAACAGATAAAGGGATTTCGTTGGTGACCTGAGAGATCTGTGTTTTTATGTTACCTAACAGCTGCTTGCTACCTAAAAAACACAGAGACACACAGAAACACAGAGCCATTGTTAATATTATTTGATCTTAAGACACGATCTGAAAGTTTAGGAGAGTTATTGTGCTCGCTCACTTTGAACTACATCCTTGGTGGCATTGGTCACGCTCTGGGGGATGCTGTTTAAATAGCCCTCCACCTGAAAGGGAGAGAATTCATTCTCGCATAGTGTTGAAGTCGAATCGTGTCTTTCTGTCAAGCTCTTTTCAATTAAAAAATACCACAGTTGTAGCCAGCCAGTAAATCAACTCTATTTACACACATTAGTTTCCCCTCACAATGTGTAGCTAAACAATTATTACATTAGCTTTGGTAAGAGATGTGCGACACTCTTCCCTCTCTATCTATCCACTTATCTAGACAGGCAGGGATTACAGTTTCAAGATTGATGATTGTCATCATATTGTTGTAAATCAGAAGTCACTGACCTTGATTTGGGATTTGAGATCAGCTCTGTTGACTTCATCCAGTGCAGACTGGAACTCGTTCAAGTTGGGAATCTGTGGAGAACAACCCGAGACACAATCCATTGTGACCAGATGTCACATGTAGTGACGTGTTTTACCTCAAGCGGACAGGAGAGGGCAGCAGACTTCAGCTTTCTACATTGTTATAGATGGGCCACAATAAACTAGGTTTATAAGATGGCTGTTCTTTTGTCTTGTTGTCATAATGGAGATTATATATTAATATAGTATTCCCTTTTATACTGATGAGGAAATGAGACAAAACAAGATGAGACGAGACGAAACAAGAGGAGAGGAGATGGAGATGGAGATGAAAGGACACCAGCCGATCAGAACACATGAGAGGAGAGGAGATGGAGATGAAAGGATAGCAGCAGATCAGACCACAGGAAAGGAGAGGAGAGGAGAGGAGAGGAGAGGAGATGGAGATGGAGATGGAGATGAAAGGACACCAGCAGATCAGACCACAGGAGAGGAGAGGAGAGGAGAGGAGAGGAGATGGAGATGGAGATGGAGATGAAAGAACACCAGCAGATCAGACCACAGGAGAGGAGAGGAGAGTAAACTGTTAGGTGAGAAGATGAGACAAGAGAGAAGGCAGGAGGGAGGGAGACGAGGGAAGAGTAGAAAATAGGAGAAGTGACAAGCGGAGAAGAGAGTAAAAGACAGGAGAGAAGACGAGAAGAGAGGAAAGGAGAAAAGACGAGAGAGAACGAGAGCAGAGGAGTGTCTGCATGTGTCAGAGTTAGAAGAGTGTAGGAGAAATAGAGAAGAACAGATGGGAGGACTCAGAGGACAAATCAGCTGTTCAGACAAAGCCGAACATGAAGAGCTATTATCATGTGCATCAGCCTGCGTCAGAGTTCGGCTGCATAAATGAATGAAAATGTAATAAATAAATGATAATAAATCAAGTAAATTATGTTGCTTGATGATGATGTCTTGTCAAACTCAATAAAGGCTCTGATTCTTCGTTGGGAAGTTGAGCAGTCAAACCCAACTCTTCTGTTGCTTAAAACATTTGAGCTGAGATGGATCCATTTCAAAAGGAAACACAGGAATATCTCTTTCTCCATGCGAGGTTAGACAAAAGCAGGACTTACAGTTATGGAGGTGTCCACCGTTAGGGTCTGCAGCAAAGGCTTCAGGTCGTTACAGTCACGACAGTTTCGGTTGGATAGAGTGGTATTGATTTGATTTTGAATCGCGGTGAGGTTGGCCTGGAGGTGGTCCATGCTGGACTGCAGCTGGGCCAAAGATGAGTTCAGACGCTCCAGTTGGAGGTTGGTCTTTACAGTCTCTGCTCACACAAATAAAAAACACAGTCAGTCGATGTACATGGTTACAAAGTAACACTTATTATAAAACAAAGACTTTTTTCATGCTGGCTTTGAGATTAAAAGTATTTTAAAAAGCTGAAATGAACGGAAGCTCTGAACAAAAAGGGAGCACTAAAGGAGAAAGGAGATTCATTATTGAGGGAGCTAAAATCCAACTGCTTTTAGTGAGTATACAATGTTGGTAAATGATGCATCAACACTTCATTTGTCATCATAGAAAAGGCAGAATTACTGCGGCCCAATAAATATATATTAAATACATTAATTTGCAGCTGTCTGTTGCGAAGGAGCATAAAAAACACCCGATTCCAATGTGGAAGTGTATTCCAGTTCAACTGAAACTATATACAGTATATATATACATAAATAAAGGAACAAATTGAAATACATAATATACCCATGAGCAGGACCCCACCTACGTGATAACTGATCTCCTGTCAAATATGCGCACTACAATGGAGATGCTCAGACTGAACCGGACGGGGAGCATGCGGGTTCACTGTACCTTGGTCCAGCAGTCTCACCGAGTGCCGCGCTCGGTCCACGGTTCCTCTGATTTGCGCCTTGATCTCTCTTCCCAACTGAGGTCCAATATCTGATCGGTACAAACAGGTGTGAGGTGTTAATCAAGGTTGAGAACATACATTGTATCGGAGCTGTTATTTACAGATTATTAGTTCCCTGTTCTTACCGTCCAGATTGCTGGACACATTCTGTATGGTGACGTAGCTCACATTCACCACATAGTCAAGTTGCTGGAGAGGCAGAGGGGGGGAATAATCACTTAAAAGTGTGCAATAAGGATATGGGTTGAAAATGCACATACAGTACATCGATGACCAATGACTGATAACACAAACTACTTGTTGTTTTGCGAATAAAGGACAAACACAACCCTACCCTGCCTTTCCCGTTAACCTTCTCCCGCTCGCTGGTATCTTGGCATAAGTGTATTGACACTGCAGAGTGCAGAGCCGGTCTTTAACTGGAGGATTTATGGGTCTGTTTGCTCTTCACATAAAAGCTGTCGCCTCACAGCACATTGATGGCCGGGGTGTAGAACATAATCTGACTAATCTGATCATGCTGCGACACTGAAGTCCCAGAGCTTTTGTATATTTCCATACTCAATCGACTGGTTTCCTCTTACCTGAGGCACCGCAGTGAGGAAGGAGTGAATGTTGTTTATAGATTTGTTAAGCTCCAGTTGGCTCTGGTCCACACTCACTTTGATGGCTTCGTTACTTTTGAACATGCATATGTTCCCAGCCCTAGAAATATGCACACAAACACACACACACACACACACAAACACAATTAAATGTGTCAGGAACACAATCCAAGTGAGACACACAGGCAGTGAGGCATGCATATTCAAGGTGTTTTTATGCAATGCTAATTTTAGATAACACACCATTATGCTGTCAAAAAACACACGCGCACACACACACACACACTCACAGGAGAATGACTGTGGTGACGAATGCAGTCCAGTAGAGAGTTCTTCTGCGACAGTGAGTGGAGGATGTCTGTTTCTGGTACTTCTTCCCACCACAGTTGCCACAGCAGCGACAGCATGCCAACAAGAAACCGACTATAGGCATCAAAACGATGTACAGGACGCCAATGGCTGCACACACCAGGAACCCCACTTCATACACCAGGACCTGAACACAAAACACACACACACACACACACAGACATGTCACGAGACGTCTCTGTGGTTTGTTGTGACGTCACACACTGAGAGACATCACCAGGCAGTTGTACATTACTGTGGTGAGAGTCCAGGATCAGAGAGGATGAAAAGAGTAACTTCAGTCGACTGGGATGAAAACACACACGGCTGCTTCAACGTTGAACTCTCAGATTACAGGCCGAGCGGCTCACTCACTGAACATAAACAGAAGTGATATGTGAATAAATGTACATTCACTTACTTCTTTGACGATTTCTTGATTTAGCTGCATTTCAAAACCCTTGACTATTTTCAGGATTAGATCTAAAAAAAAGAAATCAGAGAGAAAGAAAAAAAATGTGTGACTCATAAAACACAGAAACCGGCGATAGCTAATTGCTGTTCTACTCCGCCAGGCTCTGTCCCAGTTATCCTTGTACAAAAGCCCGGCCATGGGTACAATATGTATTTTACGCCAAACAAACAATTTAATCTCTTTCATTGTAAAAGTGGGAATCTGACACCTCCATCTTGTGGTTACTAGGAAACTAGGACAGCTTTCAAGAGCGATTGGAATTCTCCACAGAAACACAATGCAACGCCTGTGGTTTATGGCCCTGGGTATTATTCACTAAACACAGGCACAGGTAACTAGAAGATATGTTGTTCAGGTGTTTTTCACACATGGTATTTATATAGTTCTCACCATCTGTCTCTGTCACATCAGATTGCTCTCTGGCATAAATGGTCTCAAAAATGAGCATTTTTACAATAAGCCATCAGTTGAGACAAAACGGTGGAATTCTCCAGTTTTGCCATTGTGTAAGTTTTATTTCAGTTCCTCATTTGATCGGCTCACTTGACTTTGGCTTCAACTTGTGGTACAACCAAAGATGCCGCTGGTACTGTAACAAGTCTTTTTTGTGATGTGCTTTCTTCTTTGAATTAATTCGTCTGATTGAAATTGTTTGAAGTTTATTTAGATTTGTGTAGAACTTTTGCTTTTAGTGTTTTGAAGGTTTTCAACATGATGAACCAAACAACCAACCAACAACTTACAAAGAAGGACAAAATAAATATTGAGCTGTGTTGGAAAGAGTTGTCCCGTGTGTCCTTTGGGGTTCATGCAGGCCATTTCAAGCTGGGCAGGAGTTGAAGAGAGAACAGGAGGAACTCTGAGCGTAGCAGACATCGTGTTTGTGTGGACGCATACCGGTTCACGTAGAAGCTTTGGAATAAAACATAAGCATCTTTATGCCTCATTAAGTAAGTTGCGAGTAGTTTAAATCCACTCAAATTATTAATACCCAACATTATGTTCACTGAGAATAATAACTTTTATCTTTGTGTCCGTTTTTTCCCTTTTTGAAATCAATAGCAAGCAGGAAGTAATAGAGAAGGTGTTTTTGGCCAGTGCAACGCGTCACAGGGACAAACAAAAGACCGCTGTAACACAAGTCTGGATAAAGAGAAAACGGTGGCCTAAAAACATCAGTGCAGAACATAAAGATTACAGATTGACAAAACAAATATAAGAAATACCATTTCCTCACTGATTAACCAAATCCTGTCATCGCTCCGTACTGGCATTATTAGCTTTAGAGGAGGGGGAAAGGTTAAAACTGATGCGTCACCTAGGGAAATTATGAGCGTGAAAGGATTTCAATGTCATTTATGGTGCACCTGAAGCCTGGACAAAGGTCGACAGTTATGCAATGATGGCGTAGACTGGGTCCTATATGCTCCAGAACATGAAGAAATACTCAGTGTTTGATGAGTGACTGATACACTGATGACACTGACCTTGAGGAAAGGGGTAAGGCTGGACTGTGTGTAGGAAGGACTGGACCAGAGCGGCCATGAAGCCCACACTGGTGTCCTCCTCTGCCGTGTGCTGGTACTGGGGCTGGGTGAGGCTCTTCGGGGCCACAGCTGCAGGACAGGCAGTCTGTGGGGGGGCCGACTGGGCTAGGCTGAGCAGCAGCACCGCCACCGCGGCCCTGAACGCCCCCGCGCCGCCCTGCCCCCTCTGACCCCTCTGACCCCTCACACTCTCACAAAATCTCATGACTGCAGGTGAAGAACAACTCGGCGAGACAGAGTGATCACCTCATGGCTCTGTCTTGATGCGTCTGGAAAACAAGACAGAGAGACGGAATACAATGACACAGGCTGAGTCACAGAGAAAAAGGTCGCAGAGCAGTTTGGTTTGGCAACAGGAAAAAAACTGCTGCGGTTTTGCAGAAGAAACGTTACAATGGCATTTCATAAATGGGAAATATAAACATTAAGCCAACGCCTACACAAACGTTTCTGAGGAACGAAGTGACCTTTAAGCCTTTTTTTCATACTTACTACCTGACCGGAGACTTCTGAGTTTTTTAATACAGTACATGGTGCTGACATTTAAAAAGTTACAGGAAATGTCCTGGAAAAAATGAGGAACTATTACAACATGTATGGCTGTGATCTCATTTGTGTTCCTAGTGTAAACAAACAGAAAAGCTGCATCCACTTGCTTCAGGTACCTGCATCCACTCTGTTTATCCCAACCCGTGACCCATGTATCTCATAGCAGTTGAGTATATAACATTTATAAAGTCTTCTTCCTTCACTAAGCTCCCGCACGATATTTGAACAATCATCAACTATGTGTTTTTATAGATGTAGCTCTCTTAAGAAAATAACTTCACACGGGTAACAACGTTTCTACTTCCTCCTTTGGTCAAAGCAAGCGGTCGACATCAGAGAAGAGTCGACTTGTTCTTTTTAAAACACGATAGCCTCCTTAAACCTACACGCAGCAGCTCAAGGATATTTACTGTCCATACAGCCTCATGGAAGCAAACACTCTGAGCAGCTCCTCCCAGTTTAGCCACTTGCCCAGGTGAGGGTGTGAGTGAGAGGGTAAAAGACTGAGTTCAAAGGCCAAAGAGAGCAAATGAGAAAGAGATATAAAGGCAGTGGAAACACAACGTAAACACAGGAGAGCAGAGTCAGCACTTATTTCCTGTGAGTCAACTCACCTTCTTTGGCCGGACAGATAAGGAGAGTCGCCTGATCTGATCTCCAGTAATTCAGTGAGGGGCGTGTGAGTCTTTAGGTCCTGTAGAAACCTGCTCTGCTCTCACTGTGAAGTTGGAGCTGTGTGCTCGTCTGGAGAACACTGAGAAGTGAGGGAGGGAGAGGAGGGAGGTTCTTACGGAGAGACCCAGGGAGAGAGGGAGGGAGGGACGTGGGAAAGAAGAGTGTGAGTGGTGGGAAAGAAGCACATAATTGGGAGGTGTTACCTTCCAACAAATGGTATTATTTTACAACTTTGCTTCCTGGATTATTCAGAGTATCAAGTGGAAATAACAAGGTTGGCAAGGCTATTGTGCCAGTACCAATTGCAGTTATATACTGTATTGTTATATTGTTTTTTTGCCGGATGAAAAGGTGATTTTCGGTCACCCAGTCTCTCCAGGTATACCGACAAGCCCATATCTGCAATGGTGAGGTATCCAAACAAGCAACAACGCAGCCCAAATATGCAGGACAACATAGCTGGGAAGGAGACAGTTGGGAGGGGGAACATTTTAGAGTTTTAGAGTTTTATCTAAATGTGACCATGAAATCTTTCGGCTGACATTATTGAAATAAATGAGTTCTCCCCCATGTTATCACTTTTTTCAAGATGTACAGTATTACTAGAAACTAGAAGTAAAGCTCCACAGACTGAACCACGCCTCGTATTCAACTACCTTCAGGACAAGAAGAACCACACCAGGACAAAATGGAGACGGTGCTGTTACTTACCAACAACTGGCTTCTGCTGAGGCAACACGTTGATGAGGGAGAGAATAATCTGTGACAACTATTCACGTTGTATAAAGTCTTGTTTGTCAGCTTGACCCGGGGTGTGATGGCACTTCCTGCTCGTTGTAACTCATTTGTTACACCGCTGAGAGGAAATACATTGACAAGAAAGGGAACATGGTTGGGCCTCCCTTATCGGCTTCCCAATTCTGAATGAAGTGAAAGGAGTGTACCTCGGTCCTCGTGTCTCACTTGCAGATCCCTCATCCCTGGTTCACCTCAACCCAAAGTCATCAATTACAGGCTGATCCTTTAATCTGCTACCAAGAGAGCTCTTACCAAGTGGCTTTGGCCTGTGAACCGTCTCAAGGCCTCGCCGTGCTGCCACTCAGTGATGGACCTCATTGATTCTGTGCTTCTGAAACAGCATCAGACTCTTACGGGTTGGTCAGTTATTGTTGGGATAAGAACGTCATCTCTCACCAGCGTCCCACTGGTGGACATATAGCTATGAATTAGAGAAACACCGTTAACAGGGATTGAAGTGTGTGTGACTTTTTTTACCATTACTTATTTACAAAACTCTGCCCTTCTGTCTCCATGTGGTCTCTTTGTTGCACAGTATATATATATATTTATATATGTGTATATATATGTGTATGTACTGTATATATATATATATGTATATATATATACTGTATGTATGTGTATATATATATATGTATATATGTGTATATATATATGTATGTGTATATATGTATATATATATGTATATGTATGTATATACACATATATAAATATATATATATATGTGTATGTATGTATATACACATATATAAATATATATATATATGTGTATAAATATATATATATGTGTGTGTATGTGTATGTATGTGTATGAGATGCTTGTTTGATTCACCAGCGTGGCAGAGGAAAAAGTTGGCTCTACTTTATCAGATAATTCCGACATACATTGTCACAGTTTCTGTCATCTGTTGCCATTCATTCCTCTTTTCGTGTCAACGATCTTCTACATTAGTTCTGCCCTGCCAAAAAAGGACAAACAGGCCACACAGAGTGCCGTCCTTGACAATTTGGTGTGTAATAAGTCAGAAATAAGGGCTGCAGCCTCGTGTTCACATTCCAGTTCGAACGAGAGCAATATTAGGAATCCGATTTACCAGAGTATATCTGAGTAATTGGTTCCTGTGCTTACTAAAGAAAAATGCCAGTGTTTTATTTCTTTACTGCCTTTTTTGTGCGGTTATC
>NW_026613398.1:0-11327 GCF_029220125.1 Pseudoliparis swirei
TTCATCCATTCATTAAAGCGTTTAATGTCCCAGCTTCTGCCCCCACGTGCCACTATAAATCAACAGGTGTGCGTACTATGTTCCGTTTCTTAAGTTCCCTTACCTGTATGGGCCGATGGCCGCCGGGGCGGATGTAGTGTTGACGATATTTCTCTTGAGTACAGACATGTTTTCCGGATTTATTTCCCAAACTTTCTCCATCGAAGACTGTCGGAGAACGAAGGGAGTCGTTGTGCAACAATGGGCTGAGCGAGCAGGAGCAGCTGTCGTAAAGTCTACCGTAAAGCCTGCCCAGGAGGTCACGCTGCTTTGTTGTTTGGGATACGGTCCTCTGTAAATTGTGTGCAAACGGAAAATAGTGGCGTCCTTAATAGAAAGATTACGGTACGACAGTTCACGTTGGTTTCTGCTTTAAGAGAATCAGTGTCAGAGGTTTAATTCCTCTTTTATAATCTAAGAGATAAGATCAAAGGATTCCACTGCAGGTATGGTTAACTATCAGTAACTTTTATTATGTCTTGCACCTGTTCAAAATGAAGTATTACAAACAAGATAATAAATTAGGTGCTTTAAAAAAAAAAATTTGCACAGAGCAAATAGTTAGTAAAAGCTGAAAACCCAGCTTCCATAACAACTCACCTGCACAACTAAAACATGCATAGTGTGAAACAGGCGGAAATCAAGCCACATATATTTGACAAAGGGCAAAAAATATTAACAGCCAAATCAGCTACCATATTTAAACCAGTGTCACAAAATGAAAATGAGTTAACATGTTTAATAAATAAATTGTGAACGCTTGTGTGAGAGTTGCTAATGCACTGCAGACTTAATTTAGGAGTGTCAATGATTTCTGTGAAAGGGGTTTACAAAATAAAAGAATGGAGTCATACGTCTTAAAGTGTCAACTCATTTTAGCAACATTGCCCAGCCGATACATAAGACAGTGCAGGTCTATTCATAGATTATGGCATTATCAAAATGTTGATTAATATGCAGTAAGTCTGTGTTGAACCATTACGACTGCAAATGAACATTCACGTGTAACAGCAACCTGCAGAACTATTGTATGTGTATTTAAAATAAAACCTAATTCCAAAGGGTCACCATAATACGTGTAAAATAAAAATGTCAAAATTAAACTGCAACCAGCATTGTTTCCCTCAATGAGAGTTTCCCATGAAACATTGTGAAATAAATTCCAACTGACAAAAGACAGGCGGTCACTGAAGTTAACAGTTTTGTGTTATACTGTAAAAAAAGTGCCTGCGTCGAAAAAAGAAACGGCACGAACTGTAACAATATCTTCATTCCTTCATTAATAATCCCATCTAAATACCAGAAAAAAGCACATTCTCAACCAAATACTTATATAAGCTGCAGAGAAAATCTTTAAGTGATGTAAAAAATGTGTCTGCGGCTTGTTTTTCTAAAATGTGAAGTATCAGTCACACTCTTTCATCTCAACCTGCTGAGTTTCTTTCTTTGAATACAACCATAAAACTGTTTATCGGCTACTTGTTTCTCTTCACTGACACTTTGAATACGAGATGGCTCCACATATGGTTATATTAGAATCTGAAGTAAATCAATCAGAACAATTACATAATACATCATAATTATTACAGCCTTGGAACCGGTCTGCAGAGCTTTTTAAAGACGCAAGGGACAACAAAGGAAGTTATGCAGTGAGCTGGAATGCATTCGCTTGTCTATTATTTTTAAATTTTATCATAAATTTTGGTGCCATCTGTTTTAATTTAAATAAATCATCTTGATGAGTAAAAGCTCCGACTTTAAATTCATGAAGACCGCGGGGAAAGTGGAACAGGTGGGTTATGAGGCACCAAGATACGTGGAGTCAATATGTGCACTGGATGTTTAAAAGACGCCCCAAAACAACATAATTAAATAAATGATCATTAAGAAATTCTAATTGTCTGATCCACCATAAAAAACATGCATGATTCGTTCTTCACCACCGACATGATTTCCATCACTTCTCTCCGTCCTCACAGCTTCCCACAGTCCACTTACGACTCATCTCCAACTGAGGAAATGGATTCAACCATCTGATCAGGTTTAAATTATTTTAAGGCATTCTCAACATCATCCTGATTGTCTTTGGTCATGGACAAGCCTCCACAGCTTTTTGTTGCAGGTATTTCCAAACTAGGCTACTAACTACTATATTATATTTACACTAAAAGTGAAATGTCTGAGGAAAAAAGGCCGCTTGTCATTGACCCCTGATTTTGCTGCTGCTACTGCCAGAGGAGAGGCTTCCTCATGCGTCGCTGGAATTCCCCAAGTGTTTCCTGTGGAAAAGGGGGAAGTCATGTTGTGACTTTCAGACGTGGCCTCGCCTCAGTTCTCTCTTTGGCCACAGTCCTGAGTATCACTCATGGGAAAGCAACTTCACAGGAGCCGTAGAAACAAATATAAGACTTAGTACGATGGAACAGCATCTAGACGAAGTGTAGAAACAAGGCAGACGAGTGTAGATTCCAGGAGTCAAAATGGGTGTAAAAGAGGCATCAACTTCATTCAGAGGCCAGCTAGCAGGCACTCGGAACAGCAGTGGGCTTCCAACAAAGACAGCCATCATAGTTCCTCTGAGTCAATGGGATGTACGTTGTGGTCATGGTGGCTTTGGGGAGCCAAAATTGTCGAGAGGCCCTCAGAAGTTCTGTTGTCGTCTCTTCTTTGCGTCCATGGCATCCAGGATGGGCTGCCTTTTGGCGGTGTAGCGCTGCCTGAGCTCCTCAATCTCACGCTCCATCATGGGATCTAAGGCGGTCAGACGCAGCTGCAGCTCCTCAAAGTCCAGGTTCTTCAGCTGCTTGACAGCGCACACAGAAACACAGACAATGAGTCATATTGTATTTAGTGGAACATCTGCTGCTGTTCTGCTATTTTTTCTGTTTTTACAACTGAGGCACTGCTGTATATTCATTCAGGTCAAACCCAATTAATTACAGCAGATCACAAGCTCAGAGAAGATGCTACTCACAAAGTCAAAATCTCCGTCTTGGGGCACCTTCCAGTTGTCTGGGAAGACGTTCTTGGACTGGATGTGGTAGCCGGGTTGCTCCTGCGGCTGGTTGTGGTTGTAGTTCTCCTGCTGCTGGGCTGCCTTGTTGGAGTCCTGCTTGTCAAAATAGTCCATGAAGGACGGCCGTATTGGCTGCTGAGAGGTGGGGTGTCCTGTGGAGGGAGGAGAGGTTTCCAACTCTTGGTTATCTTGTCTCCTTAGTTGGTATCCTGTTCCTGCCATACGCAGATAATAAAACTACGGACAAGAAAAGCTAATAACATTCACACTCTGCTGTCGGCTCAAGCCTTCATTCAGCTTTTGTAGCAGCAACAGGGAAGTTTGATGTAAACTTGGAGTTTCATGACAGTAAAGTGAGAACGTGCGTCCCTTTTTCTCCCCATAACTGAATCAACATTATATGTGCGTGTGCTCACTCCTCATGGATCCCTGGTCTTCCTCATCTTCATCATCATCACTGTTGATGACCATGGTGCCCAGGTCGGACTCGAGCATGGTGCTGCCGTGTTCGATCATGGTCTGTGCCCCGTCACTCATGGTGCTGGTGGCCCGCATGGTTCCTGCGCCCTCTGAGCCGGACTTCACCATCGTGTGAGAGTCCACCTCCGTCTCCTCCTCCTGGAAGACATTCAGTCATATGGCCTCAACACATCGCTGTTTAATGAAGTCAAGTCAAATCTAGTGGTTGCTTGAACGCAACCTTTCTTGTTAACATCTCAGCATACGTACAGAGTTGTCGTCCTCCTCCTCCAGCTCCCTCTGCTGCTCCTGCTGCCTCTTGGCTTTCATCTCCATGGCCTCCGTGATCAGGTCTCTCAGGATTGTGACCGGCTTGGCTTGGCCGACAAATGCGTGCTGGACATTCACAAAAGCAAAACAGAGAAGTGTTTTGGAACGTTGGCGGCTCAATTGCTCTCGGAGAGTGTGAACAGAAATGGAGCACCCGTGGTATTTTGTTCACCTCTTACATGTAATCAGTCGTACACCATGAATACACCAAAGTGTTTATGGTCTTCTCTTACATATGTATGTGTGTGTGTGTGTGTGTGTGTGTGTGTGTTTCCGTCCTCCAACCTGTAGGAGCTGCGTTGCGGTTGCCCTCTGCTCTGGATTCTTGACCAGACACTTCTTGACAAAGTCTGTGAAGTCGTCTGACCAGAGCTCCGGCTTCCTGAATGTTGGAGGGGGGTTGGTGGGGATCATGAAGATCGCCTAGAGGAAGGCAGAGAGGTTCCAAAAAGTCAGGTGGAATAACAAAGAAATTCTGCTTCAGGGCCGAATTCTTGAACAAACCGTGTACACTCACTCTCATGGGATGGATGTCAGCGTAGGGAGGTTTGCCCTCTGCCATCTCTATGGACGTGATGCCCAGAGACCAGATGTCAGCGACACAGTTGTAGCCAATCTCCTGGATCACCTCTGGGGCCATCCAGAAGGGAGTACCGATCACAGTGTTTCTCTTCGCCATAGTGTCCTTCAGAGGACAACACAAAGTTGGAATCATCATTATGAACATGGAAGTTTTCAAATCATTACACAGAAATTCACAAAATCAGTGAAAGACTATACATTTATAGTGAAGGTTTGAAAAGTACATTCTCTTTGGTGTCACTGGTACAAACCATCAAACAACTGCTATAATGTTACCGTTAGCTGTCCAGCAACTCCAAAGTCTGCCAGTTTGGCGTGTCCCTCGGTGTTGAGGAGGATGTTTCCTGCCTTGATGTCCCGATGGATCTTCCTCATGAAGTGAAGGTATTCAAGACCCTTCAGCGTGGACTTCAGAATAGTGGCAATCTCCTCCTCTGTCAACTAATGGGAGAAGGAAATAGAAAATGCATGGGTTAAATATGCTAGAGTTAACAAATAAACAAGACAAACCCAGGTAACGCAAGTGTGACTTATTGTATTATCCATGTCATCAGAAGTTCAGAGACAATCGGGACATTTTCATCTTATTACACAGCTAAATAAGTTTAGCAAATTATTACAATTGTTATGTCAGTGTCTACAGCAAAGGACCTACACTGCAATCTATCATTTAAAATGTTTGACATTACAGTTTGGCAAAATAGGCACTGAGGTTTCATCACCATCATTTGTATTAAAAAGCAATGCTATGTCAATGTCTCGGTCAAACCATCAGTGAGGAAACACATTATAAGCCAATTTCTCTGAGTAAAATATAATATAGAAACATAAACCCCTAAGATTGTAAAACCACAGACGCACCACAAATATCTGTGTAAGTACCCACCGTCTTGTTGCGCAGTCTGATGATGTCAGACACAGAGCCAGCTCCGCAGTACTCCATGACAATCCACAGGTCAGTGTTCTTGAAGTAGCTGCCATAGTATTTCACTACATACGGGCTAAAAGGAAATGCAAAACAGGGTGGTTATCAACAAAGAAGAATAAGTTTCATTTAGAACGAAAACAGCAGAAGTGAGAAAACGTAGCATGTAATTTTAGACATCAGGTAGCGGTTCAGGCTGCAGCAGCTCAGCAATGCTGTTAAATCAACTTGGACCAAAGTGAACTTTGAAAGCAAATATGATCTTTTGAGGACAATAATCTATGTAATGAATGTGGAGGTTTGGGCAAAGCTGTGTTCTCCTCGAACCTGTCACACTGCTGCATGATGGAAATCTCCTTGATGATCTCCTGCAGATCAGACTCCACAGGAACCTGCTTGATTGCCACCACCTGGCCTGACTCCTTATGGATGGCTTTGAACACGCTTCCATAGGAACTAAACACACACACAAGGGTGCATTTACAGGAGACATTATTAACATGAATGCAATACACAACAACAGAGGTGCATTTTTAAAAGTACAGATAGTCTGATGGACTTAAATAAACTCAGGCCAGCACAAGTGAAAACCAAGGTTAGTCAAGTGAAAAAGATCTTACCCTTCACCGAGTTTCTCTAAAACATCAAACACTTCCTCTGGCTGTTTGGTCAAGCTGTCCTCACTCAGCTTTTTCAGCTTGCTGAAAAAATGGAACAAATCAGTTGTAACTTCAGTATAGATGTAAAAAGAAGTAGTGAAAGCAATGTAAAACTACCACTGGCGCATCTGAACTCAAAATATATGTGCTTTCCAACACCTAACATTCAGTAATACACATACATTTTTAGGGGAATAATGCATTCAAAATAAGGTGTTACAATATATAAATAACCCAAATGTTTGCTGTAGTGTTCGGTTAAATGAAAACTAAAGCAAGGGATTAATTTAAGGTGCCTCGTCTCCTCTCGGGTGATCATCAGCTCCTGTGACAAGAAAACCAAACGAATCACCATCACACAAATGAATAAAATGCTTTCCAATTATATTAATTTGTTTTTCTGGGACGTGTAAAATTGTTTCAACTCACCCACAATTTACTTAGTTGCATTTAGCTAGTACTCGTCCAAATAATAACGTAGTAGATCAAAAATGCTCACTAAAAGGCCCTAACGAAGATAAACATCGACCAGACAACGAGACAATCAGAGGCTTAAAAACTGGGCAAGAGAATGTGGTCAACACGAGACATCTAAAATGTTTAACTCGTCTTAAATGAGTAGAATGTTTGACAGAAAACTGGTCAAGCTAACTAAGTTAGCATCAGCTAGCTGAGCGACAGTTGGACCGTTAGCTAGCAGCTTGAAAGCACGTTTTAAACCCTCGAAATTAAACAAACCTTTTGGGCGCAGTCGGTTCCATGATGTATAACTTCAGATATTACAAAGTCAATAGACTAATAGTAAGTTATGGCAGCGTTGGGGCCAATAGTCAAGGTGTGAACATTGTCGACAGAGTCGTTGTTGTCAAAAAGGAGGGCCAGCTGAGTGTTCAGTTGATGGACAGTCTGGTGACACCACGGTTAGATATTTAGAGAGCGCCCCCTGTCGGACCGGAGTGGAACACAAACACGGGACAACGTAACCTGTCTTTAGAACCATCGAAACAAGGAAAAACCTGAAATAAATAAACCACAAACACTATTTCATACGATGGAATCATTCATATATATGATGTGCGTTGTTTGGCAGAAATGTAAAGATTACGCTAAACGTGACGCGGTATCTCTGACCAATCACGAGACAGTTTGCTCGGAGGTGGACGACGCTTGTACGCATGTGCGCAAGCAGCGGTGTGTGATGTGAAAAGAGAGGTAAACATTTAGCGTGTTAAAACGGTGAGTCTTATTTTCACCGCCACCTTTCGTGTCTTGTATATATCCTATATCCATGCAGAAGTTGAAGCTTCTGAAAGACTTGTGTTGTTCGCTGTGCCTCCAGCTTTATGCGGGTCATGTCGGTGACGTGACATGCTGTTTCTGTGTGTTAGCATGCTGTACCGATAGAGTTGTGATGGTGTCAACATGGCTTCTTCTCTCTTTTATAAAGAAACAAGATGGATGCACAAAAAGATGTGCAACCGCCCAAACAGCAGCCTATGATCTACATATGTGGAGGTATCATTACGTTAAAGATATTTGTTGTGTTTATTGTGCAGCTGCTAACGATGCTAATGCACCGTAACTGACGTACTGCTATAGCTAGCTGCTGCTTTACATCTTCTATCTTCTAAAAGATACACATCCACGTCATGTCGACGACAAAATAATAAATGCACTGCCATAACTGATACCGTGTAGAAAAAAATCAACAAAAGAAAAAGTAAACAAACAACATTTTTGGAAATGTTGCAGGATTTTGTTGAGCCACTTCATGTAACATTTATACAATAAAATCATCATATCACGTAACAAATATTAGTTCCCACACATCTATTTTCACTTGAACATTTATGAATCTTCCAATGTAACTTGAACTAAAATCGCTGGCCACACCAATACACACCAGGCTTCAACATGAACTGAATACTGTATAGTCTACTGTGTAATACTGTATAGTCTACTGTGTAATACTGTATAGTCTACTGTATAGTCTTTTATTTTTGGTGGACAAACTATAATCGAGACACTGTTTCTAAATGACTTTTTACCTTCTTACGTATTCCTGTACTGAAATTTATTGTAACTTATCAGCCAAAATGTACTCTGACATCAACTCATCTACAATAAGCTCATAACGATTGTCTTCTAGCTGATAGTAATACCACTAACAGTAATTGAATCCAAGGATATCTGATAATATTCTTTTATTATTTGCAGAATGTCACACAGAAAATGAAATTAAGGCCCGTGATCCAATCCGATGCAGAGAGTGTGGTTACAGGATCATGTACAAGAAGAGAACCAAGAGATGTATCCTTTAAATGTCATGTTCTGGCAAATGATTTGTATAGTAAATGATATGTAGGAACTGAGAACTATACCTGTTTATTACCTTGACTCTTTGATTTCAGTGGTTGTCTTTGATGCCCGATGAAGAAGAGGAGAGCAACCATTTAGATTTCTTTTGTGTACTATTTTTGTAGTGTAAATAAATTGGTTGACAAGGCCATATATTTTGACTTCCAGGTCTGAATTATGGTTGAAGCTCAACATTTCACTTTGAGCCAAGTAGTTCTGTTTTTTTACCCAAGATTAACAGATTAAATGTTTTGCTTTATAAAAAAAAAAGATGTTTTAATAGCCTTGTGTTGATGTTTTTTTCTTCTCATTTGATCCCATGCTTCATGAATATCAGTTCACCCACATATCCTTAATACCCTCAAGTCAGCAAGTATTATGTTTTAATGAGAATCAATTTTATGAAAAAAACCTTTTTGGTTAGATTTTCCTTAAAACAAACCCTTTTTCTACTCGAGACCCCAAGTTGGTGCATATGTTGTCACCAGTTTAAACAATGACTGATTTCTTTGTAGAACTCTTAATTGAAAGGCTGAAATACCTTAAATTATCTGGTCATTTGCAAGGGAGAAAAATGCAAAGACGAGAATAAGTTTGGAATGTATACATCATTTTGTGAAGCTAAATAATTTCTTAGATTTATGAGCAATACCTATATAATATGTTATTCGTTATAGGCAAAAACCCTAACTTGGGAACCACTGGGTGGTCCAGTAAAAATAAAAAACTACAGCCCAAATAATGGCCTTCATATTCCTTTTTTTCACAGCAGCCATTTTGCCATGTCCGTAGGAAAAGCACACATGTTACCACTAACTTTAATGATGGCTTAGTTCTATCCGAGTCACAACAGTGGGCCAGCATGTACAAAACTGAAGCAAATATTTCATCAGATTATTTACAGCTGTGTCCCCTTGAACAAGACATTAGAAAAAAAGAACGTTTGAATTTTGAATGAAAAACAAAGCAATGCATTTGTCTTGTGAGCGAAAAAAAAGCAAACAATTTGTACTTTCTCATCATCATTGACATTAAAGAAGTATAACATATATCATGAACATGATTGTTTTCCTCTTATTTTACACAAGTGTTGTGATATATCTGCCTGCATGTCATCAGCCGCCAGAGCCCTGTCCAGTGAAGTCTAACCTCACGCTGTCCCATCAGCTGTCCTACTGCAGCGCTGCATCACGGGGCCCCTCCCCCTCAGCTACGTCACGCCCGTTATCTCGTCCGGGGGGCGTGTCCTACAGAAATCCCCATCCAGGCTCAGACGTAGCTGCAGCTCTGCGAGAGGAAGAAGCCGAGAGGAAGGAAGAGTTTGAACACACTGCAGAGGCAGTGCGGCTATGGGTAACGCACAGGACAAGCCCCCGGGCAGCGGAGGAGGGGGAGGTCGGTCGAATCCGGCCGCGGCCGGGAACGGGACGCGAAGCCGGGTGGGTAGCACCGTGGAAAAGCCCCAGAGTCAGAGAGCTGCGGCGAAGGGGGTGGCTCATGGCTCTCGGAGCGAAAACAGCCCTGCTGGTGGGCGAGAGGAGCAGGGCAGCCCTGCAGCAGCCGCAAGTTATCTGGACGCCCCCGCTGGGGCCCTTCCTCCTCACCTGGCCCGGCTCAAGAACGCAGGGAACCACCTCTTCAAATGCGGCCAGTTTGTGGATGCCTTGGAGAAATACACGGAGGCCATTGATGGATGCGCTGAAGCAGGTGAGGGAAATGTGCAGAGTTTGCGTATTTCATTAGAGAATTCCCCTCATGCGTAGTAGCATTTAATCCGAGGAGAAACTGTTGATTTAGGATACAAAATATGTTCCAACCTCAGACATCTCTCAGTAGAAGCAATCCTGGGTTAAACTTGACAATCACAATATGCAGTCAAACAACTGTAATAACCTAGTATTGACAGTAGTGGCAATACCACTGTCACTAATGCTCCATGGCATTGCAGTAATGAGTTGGGCTTTTTTTCTCTATAAATCTATTATTTTTTTGGTCTGTAAATTGTCAGAAAATAGAGGAAATTACCCTTACAATTAGCATGTTTACATGTTGAAATTGCTTATTTTGTGTCAACAATCCAACATTCAAAGATATTCACTTTACAATTGTAGAAATAGCACGATTCCCACTTTAGAAGATGGATCTGGGAATTAATGTAAAAAAATACTAGTGTTTGTAACTCTAGTAATGACTCATGCAGTGAACAATAATAACACTTTACCTGTTATATATTTATAACTAATTTTAAATAATCTTTAGCGTAAAACATGCCTCTCTAATGTGCTTTTTGATGAAGAAAAGTCTTTTAAATCTTCTGATGGCAGTCAAACCACTAATATAGGAACAACATCACGTTGGTGGCAAAGAGTGAGACAGAAAGTCTCTTGTAGCATCTGTGTACCTCCTAAGGGTATCGGATACAAGTTGAGTGTCCCATGTCAATTTTGAATGCATTATGCTTGTCATGCTGCTCCATGTATTTACAAGTCAGCCTGCGTGTGCTCATATTCATACATTATGGTCCTAGTAGAGGGTGAGACCAGTGATCACAAGTTCTTAGTCTAACGTCCAAAAACTGCAGCTGAGACTCGAGGCGTCGTTGGTGATTTGTGAGTGCAGTGTTGGCACCAGACAGCACCGCTGACCGTAGACTGAGGACATGAGCTGGTGCTCATGGGGGCTTTTAGGTGAGATCGAATGTCAGCCGACTTGTACTCCTGTGGCTGGTTCGAGGAAAAGCCTTTTCTGCTCGCTGCGTGACACAGGCTGACGAGAGCAGACTAAACAAAGAGACTCTCAATGTAAAACACGGAAAACAATGTGTGATTTAGCCTTTTTCTTATATTGTCCCCCCAAAGAAAATTCCTTTTGAAGAGTAGCAGCACTGTTCTTCATTCTTTGGGCACTCACGCAGCGCGGGATAACTGATGCTGCGCTGTCAGTTGTGAAATTGCAATGC
>NW_026613399.1:0-9804 GCF_029220125.1 Pseudoliparis swirei
GTCTAAAGATTGTCACGGAATAAATAAATAAACTGTTACAATTTCCTAAAGCTAATTGTGTCTAATGTTTCGTATGATTGAAAACCCCTCAAATAGTCCTTTTAATTAGCGCATAAAACAAAACGGGTTTATTTGTCTGTAACAAACCATCTGGCAGATCAGGTTTCATCCGTAAATCCTTTTTGTTGTTGTCTGACCAACAAAAGAAGAAAAAACCTGAAAGATATTTAACATGATCCAATTGACAACAATGGAAAATTAAACAGACAATATTTGCCATTTTCGCTTGATTGAGTGGTTCAACTTACTCACAAATAATCAAAGTGAATTCTAATGCTCTGCAATAACTAAATGGAGTAAGAGCATCTAAACACCGTGTGACACGTTGCTTATTAAACATTATGGCTGCTTGCGCTGCTTTGATACTCGATCTCAGGTCGGGATGTCAAAGTGATCCAAGGCATCGAGCCACAGCTCCGACTGCAGCGGAACAAAACGACCTTTAGATTTTCTCTGGTCGAGTTTAATCTCGTCGCCGCGATGAGCTGAAAACGCTGACTTGTGTGTGGCGTGACTTCTTTTGATCACTTTGGAGCTTCACTCACACTTCACTGAAAATTGTGTCTTGAGTTGAACCTCTTTAAACACTTTGTGTCTTGTGACAGGGTGAAAACCAGTGACAGCTAACCACCACCACCACCACCACCACCACCACCACCTGCGGCCGTGCACCTCCAGCTCTGGCAGCAAAGCCAACATCGGCAGGGATCTCCAGCTCTCTCCCAACCTCTGTCCTTCTTCCTCGATTCCTAACCACTCTTCCTCACCTCAACACCGCAACAGCCTCCTCACTATTGCTCGTCTGTTTTTTAGTTCCCGGTCCTGAAACATTATTCAGCCACCGCACATCTCCCTCTTCTTCGTCCCGTTAGCCGCGTTTCACTCCTCAGTCCCTCACCTCACAGCTTTCCCATGTCTCCTCATCCTCTCGAAACCGTTTACAGCAGACACTTCGACATTCTTTGAAGACGGCACATTTGAAAAGAAAAACACACCAGCGCTTTCTCCCCCAGTCACACCTCAACTACAGCCTGCGCTGCTTCTGGAGTCAGAACAACATTAATATTATTTGCTTTAATGTTATTATTTGCAGATTTTACATTCTATCATGGGTCTTTGCATTTATGAAATTCCAACTGATACTAGGGGCTAAGCATTGACAATTTCTAATGCTGTTCATATGTGTATTTTTAGAAAAACCTTTCTTTTTTTTCCAGAGGCAAAAATAAATGTTCTATTTTTTATAAGAGATTACTTGAAGTTTTTCAGCCGTGATGGGGGTCGGTTTAATGAAAAGCACTGCCTCCTCCCACATGATAAATTCAGTGGGATATAATGTGTCCATGATGTACATAGTGTTGTTTTTAAAAAAGATGTGTAAAAAGACATATTTTTGCTTGTAAAAAAAACTAAACTAAAAGACAAACGACGATGTTACAGATTTGAATACAGAAGAAACCTGATTTGATGACTTGTTCTCCTTTTGAACTGGAATTGTCTTAATTTCCCCTTTTCTCTTAAGAGTGTAATCTATAAATAAAACTGGTATTATCTAGTTTACATAACAACCTGTCTTTGCTCTTTTCTGATTAGTGCTTTTTTGATAAGCAGCCCTTCTATTACACACAAAGGATGTACATGTATGAAATAATTTGTTTTTTTAACAAGATTGCTTCTCATGCAAGAACCACGAGTACAAACAGAATGGTTCTTCAGTGGATTTGTACACGTGGTTTAGGAGAACTTGCCGCGTTCACTTCAAAGCTTCTTTTGGGTACAAACACAATTTACAAGTGTCCATCCTGTAAACGTCATTTTCAGTGATGAGCTGAAGTGTTTCCCATGTTGCTCACAAGTTATCAAATTAAGATACCAACAATGTCAAGGAGGCTGATTGACACATGTGTCTGTTAGCTTCGTGGATCATACAGGCTGGAAACCGTACAGGTGTAAAAGTTGCATCCTATAAGTTCCTCCTTTGTAAGAAATCTCAGGAGAGCATCCACACAACAGCAACTTGTTTTGACTTTATATTTGAAAGGATTTACCAAATGAGATATAATGTGGACGTTAAGCTGAAGGTGAAAGTAGATTTGGTTTCTTCATGCTAAGCTAAGCTCACAATGTTCTGGTTATAACGTTAATGTTAGCTTGGCAGTGCAAACAGCATGAATTGTGAGGCCCGGGGACTTTTACTTTTCTATTTATAAACAGGGAAAAAAAGTATTTCACAAAATTACAAACCATCTAAAAAAATGTTTTTTTTAGAGATGAGAGACTCAGTCTCCTGAACTTTTTTCAAGAAAATATATTTACCGGCTTAATTAAAATGTCTTTTTAGGGCTAGCAGTGTTTTTCAAAATAGAAAAAAAGTGTCTTTTTTGGAGCTAAACATTCATTTTATGATTCCCTCTTTAAAAACATTCATTTCCCGCAAAACAGAATCCAAAACAATGATGCTACAAAACAGGAAACCACAAACTTTGCAAAACGGCATTTCAAAGTATGAATCAGACGAGCGGTACGTTGTTGCAACATGTTCGTGGAAAGGAATCAAATGACGCGGCGGTGCTGCCGGGAAGACGCCGTGGCAACCGGCCAACCACCTCCGGTTAGGCGGGCCGAGCCAGCGCGCGGTGACGGTTACAATCAAAGTCTTGATCATTTTTAGATTAATTCACACTGGATTCTTGTCACAATCTTTTATTGTGAAAATCAGTCAAATGCTGTCGTACTTGGAAATAGAATGCAATAGAATGCAATTCATGCACAAAGATCATGATCAAAATAAAGGTGACTAGGATAAATGTTCCAGAGTGAGGTCAGTTAACCGGGTTTCAGCTCCATACACGGTGAACTCAATATAATACATATATAAAAGATGCTGCTGCTGTTCCTAGAAGCTATTTATGAGATACAACAACTAAATATGTGGTTATCAGAACAGTGCTGGGGGAATGCCACTGCCAAAGAGAAGACTCCAGGAAGTTGGGATCTTCCATTTGTTGGGGTTTTGGCTCTGAAATGACAATCATGAGAACTATAATTAGAAAGATATACTCTTAGTAGTAGTTCATCTTAATATTAGCTGTGGGTAATCCACAGACTATGGATGAATACCTCATACAACACCACTTCAGATACTCTGAACTATCCCATTAAATCAAAAGTTATAGTATATCGCCAAACTAATCCTGTCCACTGATGCATACTTTTCTTGAGCAAGTTTCAGTCTCAGTTTATTTTCTTACCGTACTGAAAAGTATTAGAAGCAAATGTCTGTCACCTAACTGCACGTCACTTACAGGTTCGTCCAGCAGATGAAGCCAGTCGTTGAGGTGGTTGGCGAGCGTGAAGGCGTCTGGGATGTTGTCGCCTTCTGAGCAGAAGAGCAGCAGCACAGCCAGTGGGAGATCCTCCGCACAACTGAAAACAATATCCAGCACACGCGTCACGTAAGAAACAGCCCTGAACAACCGTCACCGGCTGCTTTCTGGGAACTGAATAGAAAAAACATTTATTGTAGTCAAGAAATGTTTTGATATTTTCATAAGAAAAGATATTCGGCAGGTTTTCCAGCCACATTTGAGAAGACGTCTAATAGTAGAAACACACAATACTATTTAAGAGGGTCATTTGACCTTTTAAGGTGGAATGATCTGATTTAGTGTGATGCTTGAGAAGCACTACATTTTAGGATTCAGCATGTTTATTCAGTGCAGAATGTTAGAACTATACAGATGAGCAACTTCCCATAATTAAAAAGGTATGTTTGGTTATGCTCTTTAAAAAGATGTTTATTGAAATTGTCATTACAGCTACCAATGAGTCATTTAGTTGGCCCGGGTGTCCCGATTGTACCTGCCTGTCTCACTGCCTGTCTCACTGCCTGTCTCACTGCCTGTCTCACTGCCTGTCTCACTGCTCGCCTTCCAAACGCTACTAGCCTTATACTACGAGTACTAACAGCCATGTTCATGTTTACTTTCATCATGATCATTTTGGGGAGACGGGCTGGCCGTGTTAACGACTTTCTTCCTAGATCTAGCAGCCCTTGTAGCTCGTGCTGTTACAGTCACTGGGACAGTTGTCAACACTGGGCCGGGTCCCTCTGTTGGATCGTTGTTCAAACCTGGCGTACTCTCTCTAGTTCCTCAAGCCTACCAACCCTATCTTAAAGAGAAATCATTAAGAGGTGGTTAAGTATTCAAATGGTTACACATCACAAGCTTCTTTCTCCTGTGATGACCCCTCCTGGCTGCATTTAATAGATCAATTATATTGAATGCTGCCAGTATAACCAGCTCAACGTGCAGCTTGTTGCTGTCATTGGGTAATTATACAGGACTATGACTCATGTCTCAGACACAGAGCAGTTACAACCACATTGTCACTTCTTAAACTCGGGTACATAAAATGATTCACAAGAACGTCTGAACTGAAATGGGGAAAAAATGCCCATAAATAAAATTGTTCCTTTTGATCAATCGTGATGAGCGTTCAGTAGGACGTCGCCGACAGGCGGCTGCAGCTCGGTACCTGTCCTCGTAGAGTCCCTTGGTGATGCCTCCTCCAGGGACATAGAGGCGTGGGTCTGTGTTGGCGTCCGTCAGTCCCGGGTAGGATGGAACCCGCTCCATCTCCCTCCAGCCGAGCTCCTCCAAAGCCACCGCACTCACCTTCAGCAGGGACGGCGTGACCAGGTACCTCAGAGGAGTGCTAACATTGACACGCACTCGTTAACAGGGATTGTGAAACAGCAAAGACATGCAGTGGTGGTGTGTAGAGCGTGGTTAGGTACCCCTTCAGCTGTTGGTCGTCCCTCTGGTAGGCGTGGCTGCTGGACAGAACTACAGTCCTGGAGAACCCGCTGGCTTTGAGCCAAGACACGAGCAGCTGACGGAACTTTTTGAATTTTGTCTGCAATTACAACAAAAGGTTAGAGCTACAAATGCAATAATGCCAATGTCATTCTAGGTCAATGGAAACACAAACTGCATCATCATGCAAGTTGTAGTAAATGATACCTTAAAATATAGTTACAAATATATATATTTTTAAAAGATACAAATATGGATTATATAATTTAAAAAAATAGGCCCCAAACACACAACACACTCCTCTGGCCCATCACAAAGCAGGAAGCCTCAACTTGTGCTGCTGCAACAGTTTTACCTGAATAATTGGTGTCCGGATTTGAAGAACTGCCATCTTCAGTTCTGCTGCTGTGTAAACTGAAGAAGTGAAAGGGTTGACAGATTAACTGTTGATCACATCTTTTAATAAGTCAGATTTCTTTTCACTTCACAGCAGATGAGAACATTGCTAATGACGCTGTCTGACAATTTATTCAAAGAGTGCTGACACCAACTGAGAACATGTGTTGGTCTATGCCGTGAAGAAACGGCAGTCAATTATCATAAGTCCTTGACAACCAAATACTTGGAGAAAAAGTGGAGTGACACAATAAAGCTGTGTTTGTTCCTCGCCGTATTCTCAGAAATGCCAGAGAGCATGCAAATAAAATACCATGAAGAAGCAAAAGAGAACGAGTTGCACGACATGTTACAAAAGTTGCACGGTTAGAATCAAACCGTGTCAACGTGGCACTTATTGAGTGATTTGAATTTGTCTGAATTCCTCTTCAACAAAGTTAAATGACTGATAGCCTTACTATAATTATTGTTTTAAATGCTCTATAGATATCTGAATAATAAATAATTATTGGGAATTCTTTAGTCCATGATAATCCTGGATTGATTGGATACTGTGACCAACTTCACAGGTGAAATTTGCTCATTTAGACGGTACCTTCTGCTGGGGTGTGCAGCTCCTCAGCGTCTTCTTTACAGGTGGCGTATGGATTGTTTCCAGTCATGGGGACGAGACAGTCCGTGTGTATGTAGCCCACTCTGCTCATGTTGAGCGTGGACACAATGAGGTCCACGGCCAGCTGGCCCACATTACCAACAGCCACTGCTGGCTGAGGAGGGAGAGGGGCGGACAAACAATAAAGAACAATTAGCAGCTATTTTGGTAACATATTTGTTTTCAGTCTTTTGAAGCTGCATTTCATGGTTCTAGCTTCTCATGTGAGGATGTACTGCTTCTCCTCGTCTTAAATGGCAGGTAACTCAATTATGTTTATGTTTGGACTCAAAATACTGGGCTCTGGATGGTATTTGTTGCCATTTATTGACTTTATACAAACCAAACAATTCCTCTAATGATTATAAGAACGATCAGCTGATTAATCCAGAATGTAAATCATAACGAATCTTAACACTATTTAAAATAATTAAGAGGAAATCCATAAATGTTATAATTATCTAATGATGTAACATTTCATAATATAACAGTCACACGTGCCATTTAGCTTTCACAAATTCAGGACTTATTTGCAATGGAGTATTTTAAGTGTGGTATTGATACTTTTTATTTGTCTCCAGCAGCTAGATTGACAGCTTTGATTGGAAAAGATTTTGCAACACTGAACTTTTACGTTGCACTAGCTAGTTTCTCATCGTAAACAGTACCTAAAACAAGTCAAGAACGTACAAGGCAGAAGCACCGACTCTGTTAGTAAGAACACGAACTACACAAAGCTGATGCACCGATTCTAAGATTACAAACTACAGAGCAACGTGACTTTTGACAAAGTGAAACTACAAACCGCTGTGTCACTCACCATGACGAGGGTGAAGTCTTTAAAGCAGGGCGGCTGGTTTTGTGAAGAGATAAACATGATGCCGTTTAGCAGACACAAACAGATACTGAGAAAGAGATGAAGATGTAATTATATTATCTAAAGTGATTTTCACCCGGCTTTTGTTTTCATGCCTGGATGTGGGGTCCTTCTGGGCTCCAGCTCGATGTCGATTGTTGATTGAGCAGCAGCTGTAGTACCTGGTGTAGATGCCTGAATGGACTCATCTGGGAATTTATTTCAGAGACAATATGTTGTAAAGTTATCTACTGTCTGTCACAATCTGTTATATCGCTCCTTTAGTATGTATAATTGCAATAGTATTATAGTTAGTTTATTATAATCAGGCATATTAAGGGTCAAAATACAGCTCCGCAAAGATTTCGTGTGGAGTTAAGATATGAAACCTCTACCCTTTTTAAACAGTGAAATGTAAAACACACCAATAACAGTTACAATACTTCTAACCTCTACTAGTAAAATAATACTAGTTTTATATATTTTTTAAAATAGAATAAAAATACTTGAACATGGCCTTATTCAATTTGTTAAAATTATCTAATGCGTTGGAGAAAAAAGGAAAAATAAATCCGGTCACAGGACTGTAATAAGCCCGTCCAAAAGGGACTGTAATAAACCCGTTTTGGACGGGTTTATTACAGACTTGTGACCGGATTTGTTTTACAGTCTACCTGTCTGTCTGTCTACCTGTCTGTCTGAGCACGGACTGTTAGTAAGCACACACTACACAAGGCTTAAGCACCAAAAGCGTTGCGAATTTTCGCTTCACTTTACTCGTCAAACTTGTTGTTTATTTGCTGCCACACACAGCTCGGTGGATTTCAGAGACTCCTCCAGGAACTGCATCTGGATAACTTCAGGCTGACCAGGAGCAGTTTGATTCAACAATGGAAAGACGTCAGTGATGATGGGGAGAACATCTCAGGGCTGATTGGCTTTCGAAATAGAGCATTACGTGAATATCTCATCCCAGTTGAAACTTTTCAATTCCTACCCCGCGGTAATTGACGTTATTCGCGTTCATGTCTGTGCATTGACTTTGCATGCAATATAATTGAGTGAAAAACGCTTTTGGTGTGAACGCACCATAAAGCAAAACATTGATACATAAAGTAACATAATAGTATAGATGAAGGTAATATTGAAACAAAAACATATGAATGAAAAGTCAAACAATTCTGTAATAATGCATGTTCAACATGTATTGCCTCTGCAAATGATCAACAAAGGACCATGAGAGTGGTGCAACAAATCCATTCTTTGCATGAATGTGAACTCAGTGTGATTTTAATTGAGCAAAGTTATATTAAACATGTGCAAATGTATCCATGAGCTAATAGTAACATAAAAACTAAGAACTATTATGTTTAATATCAAAGTAATGATGGCGGATTGTTACAGAACAAGTAAACCGGTAAAAACTAAAGTATTTAATGTGTTCATTTGGAAAACACTTCTAAATACAGAACGATGAGGGACCATCAGGGAAGTCATTTTGGTTTGACTTCATTTGGAACAACATGGCCATTCAGTACAGCCAACGCGTTGTCTACCATCATCAGCACCATCTTTCTTGTTGTAGCGATAGTGTTGGTGCCAACGTGGGGGGTGATCAGCACATTAGGAAGGCCGAGGAGAGGATGATCCCTGCACAGGAGGAAGAGGAGGAGTTGTTAGGAACCAGTAAATAGATAAATAAATTGAGTTTCTGGTTAAAGAGTGTGCTGAGACCTTGGTAATGGTTCAGGGTGAGTCACATCTAATGCCGCTGCACGAATTCTTCCAGACTTCAAAGCTTTGACTAAAGCATCCTGATCCACAACCAGACCTGAAGCATGAAAAGTCAAAAATGAACATCAGTGTTTCAGAAGAACTTCAAAGTAGCTTTTGTAATTCTTTAACCAAGTAAAGTCAGTAATACATTGCTCTCACCTCTGCTGATGTTGACTAGAGTTGCCGTGGGTTTCATGAGGGAGAGCTCTCTGTGGCTTATCAGGTCTGTGGTCTCAGGGGTCAGGTTGACCGCCAGCATGACAAAGTCTGACTCTTTCAGCAGGTTGTCCATGTTCTCCCGGTAACTGGCACCAACCGCCTGCTCATCTTCAAAACTCCTGAACAGCACAAAGAAAAGATGAAACTGATGATTAACATTGTCTCTTTGATGTGTTGCTTTAACCTTTTTACCTGTATTCAAATAAGATCAATCAGGAAATTCAAAATGAACCAAACTAACAATTACATCATCAAACGTGTACCTCCGGTTCCTGTTGTGATAGAGGATCTTCATATCAAATCCTTTGCCTCTTTGTGCAATTTTGCAGCCGATGTCTCCCATTCCAATAATCCCCAGAGTCGACCCTGTGACCTCCACTCCCATCAGGTCTAGTGGTTTACAGGTAATGTTGGAGTCTACAGCTATTTGGTGACCTGCAGAAAAACGGGACATATTCTCAAACCAGCCAGAATAAATCATTTAGAAGCGCGTCACAGATTCAAGTTTTGTCAGACTTGCTCATAAAGCAGCACACGTGGAAAAAGCTGTTAGTCTTATGTAATTATAAAAATTCAGTGAACCTTTGAGTTGTAGGATAGATGGCGTCTCACAGATTGTTAAGCCCTTAAAAAGTAATATCGACTTGGCTCACCTTCAACGATTCTGCGTGCCGATGCCAGAAGCAGAGCCATCGCGATGTCTGCAGTGGCATCGCTCACTACACCTGGCGTGTTGGTCACCTTCACTCCCAGACTAGTGATGTACGGCACATTCAGGTGGTCGATGCCCACTCCGCCGCTGGAGACTACCTTCAGCGAGGGAAGCAAACTGAGCAGTGAAGGCTCTGCTGCTGGGCGGGTATTCCACATCAAAATGGCCTGGATCTTTGGCCCGAGCACCAGAGAGTTTTGAAGGAAGTCTTTGTGGCAGATGAGATGGAAGTATTCTTCCAGTATGTCTCTGACCTCTTCAATGTAACCTTGTTTTCCCACTTCTGAGATCAGAGCCCATGGTTTGTTGCCCT
>NW_026613400.1:0-3880 GCF_029220125.1 Pseudoliparis swirei
AGGCGAGTGTCGGGCCGAGGGAGAGTCCCGCCTCCTCCTCTGCTGACGCTCCTCTCTCCTCCTC
Source organism: Pseudoliparis swirei (assembly GCF_029220125.1). Classification (NCBI taxonomy): domain Eukaryota; kingdom Metazoa; phylum Chordata; class Actinopteri; order Perciformes; family Liparidae; genus Pseudoliparis; species Pseudoliparis swirei. Next base: position 65 of record NW_026613400.1, read on the forward strand.
CTCTGCTGACACTCCTCTCTCCTCCTCTGAAGGCGTCTGCTCGCTGAACAACAAGCTGTACGTGGTGGGCGGGTCGGACCCCTGTGGGCAGAAGGGCTTGACCAACTGCGACGCCTTCGACCCGGTGATCAGAACCTGGGCCAACTGCGCCCCCCTCAACATCAGTACGTGTCCACAGTCCAACCCACAGGTGTCAAACACGAGGCGCGCGGGCCTAAACTGACCACCGCGTCATTTAGTGTGGCCCCCTGACGGCTTTAAAGGACACACGGTCCACTTTTCTTCAAGAAAAATATTCTGCGCTTTTATTTTGAAGGTTTCAAATTAAATGGATTAATGTTATAATATTAGAGAAATGTTCTTATGTACAGTATTTCTACACTCTAAGAAACACAAACCTAATGCAAAGAGATATTTAACAGAATGTTCTAGTCGTTTATATGTTTCAGTTACACCGGCCCTTTAAGAGGCGGCCATGACGCCCCTCTAACCGTAACCATGACGCTCATCGAATGTCTTTTACGTGAAGTTTTTCGTATTTATTCTCTCTGGAAAGTTCCGATAATTGCAGCAAGAAGATCTCAAAGTCTTCTCTCCGCTGCGCGACGATCTGGTGGTCGTTGCAGCGACGCGAGGATAACGTGGCGTTTGTCCTCCAGGGCGCCACCAGGCGGCCGTGTGCGAACTGGACCGCTTCATGTACGTGGTCGGGGGGGCGGAGTCGTGGAACTGCCTGAACACCGTGGAGCGCTACGACCCCGACGGCAACACCTGGACCCTGGTCGCCCCCATGAACGTGGCTCGCCGGGGCGCCGCCGTGGCCGCGCACGAAGGTGACGCCGCGAGACGCCGTGTAGGCGGGAAGTCGAGGAGATTAACTTTGCGTCTCCTCCTCTTCTTCTCCAGGAAAACTCTTCGTGGTCGGCGGCTTCGACGGCGCCCGCGCGCTGCGCTGCGTGGAGGCGTACGACCCCGCCCGCAACGAGTGGCGGATGCTGGGCAGCATGACGTCGCCGCGCAGCAACGCCGGCGTGGCCGTGCTGGGCGACGCCGTCTACGCCGTGGGCGGCTTCGACGGGAACGACTTCCTCAACACGACGGAGGTGTACGGCGCCGCGGCGGACGAGTGGAGCGACTGCGCCGCGGCGCCGCCCCCGCTCAGCGGCTGAAGGGGGCGGGGCTTCAGCTGCTTCAAACTAACAGGCTTAGTGACGTAATCGTGTTTCGTGTTCTGTGTGGGAGGGGGCGGAGCTTGTAGGGATGAGGGGTCTTCAGTGAAGACTGGCTTATGGGGGGGGGGGTTGCCCAAAACAACATGACGCCTTTGCATATTGCACACAGTTTGTTTCGTGCTGTATATATTTTGTTTTTCTTCCTAATTTTTTGTCACACGCCAACATTTTAACACATTTTAGAGGTTTTCTTCTTTCTCTCGTGGATTGGTGACGATTTAACTTTTTGGAAAGTTGAACATTTTTATTTGAGTATTTCCGTCGTCTGAAGGTCGCTCATCTCTCATAAACAAGCTGGATTGCTTTTTGAATCTTTAAATGGCCTTTTTTATATTTTTTATACACTGCTGATTCACTGATACAATAATAAGTAGTCGCAGACGGCTCTGAAGCCGATGAATCTAACCAGTGCCACTTTAGTTTCTAGTTGTGCACACTACACACACACACACACACACACACACACACTTCTGCTAACCTGCTGTCGTGGTGGAGCTCCTGGACGGAGAGGTGGAGTTCACTGGAGACGATTATTTTTCTTTCTCGTGTTTCGAGTGTTGGTCGTTGGCAGATTCATCTGGAAGGAATGTTAGAACAAGAAAATATCACATTTGTAACATTTCTTAATGAATAAATCATTTAAATCAGATTATTTGTGTCCTACTTTCTGAAGTTCGTGAAGGGTTATTTCATAACTTGATATTGAAGATGTCTGCTCGTGTTCTGTGGCGTCAGCACTTTTTTAAAGTCACAGATCAACAGCTGAAGCTTCACTAAGTTTCCAACAGCTGACCCTAAATTTAGCTTCGGCTGCCTCCTCGACCCCGTGACCCCTCCACAGCTCCGGCTCCCTGGGGCGACGCTGAGCGTTTCTCTTAAGTGTCTTTAGGAGCGATTACCAGAGAGCCGGCTCGGCAGGGGGGAGGGGCCAGGGGCCGCTGACCAATCATGCTGCAGGAGGCGGAGCCTAAACACCTGGACTGAGTCTGATGTCCGGACGCCTTCTGTGGTAAAATAATACAATTAATCTATTAAAGAAATGTAAAAGAAACTAAGCATTCGAATAAGATTATAAACAAACTATTTAGTATTATTTTCATCTTTGTTTCAACATTACAATCAAATGTAGACTAAACTCGATGCCAGGACGTGTTTGCATCATCCAGCCCCGTGATATAATTCAGTATCTGATCATATAAAGAGTTTAACTTTAACTATGAGAATTAAAAAAAACACACAGAGGGACTCACTGGGGCTGAAATAGTTCTGAAATAAAGGAGACAAAACTTCACATTTAATTGGTTGTAAACATTTCACTCATTTATTAAAAATATATTTAGTGTTATGTAATTATTTACATTTCTTAAAAAAAAGAAATATATAGATTTAAAAAATGATATATATTTATATATATTTGTAACAAACTGTTTCCAAAGCAAATAGTGTTGAAAAAAAATAAATTTAACTATTTTCAGATATTTTCTGTTCACATTTTTTTTTCAAGACTTAATAAACTGTCAAATGAGAATCCCTGTCACTGACTTGTTGGAGGCAGGAAGCTGAAAGCTGATTGGAGGACGTGGCTCCAGTCGTGTGTGTGTGTGCAGTAATACATCATCAGACATCCCATCGAAATAAAAGTCTATAATTCAAGTCTATCAGTTTATTGGGCTCCCAGGTTCTGATCCAGTCAGGGCGGTGCTGCTGTGGTCCCGATACAACGGTCCAGAACCTCTTTGAGGCCCGTCAGCTGGTTCCCTCCGGTCATCAGCTTCTCCCTGGAGACACGAGACGTCCGTTAAAGACTGGGCTGGACACCTGGTGGGCCTCGAAGACCCCGTGTACGCACGCACGCACGCACGCACGCACGCACGCACGCACGCACAAACGCACGCACGACCAACAACAGACGTTTAGTTTAATAAAGAACAAAGACGTCTCTAAGGAAAGAACCGTACATTACTTCTGCTGGAGAGACGACCAACAACAGACGTTTAGTTTAATAAAGAACAAAGACGTCTCTAAGGAAAGAACCGTACTTTACTTCTGCTCTAGAGACGACCAACAACAGACGTTTAGTTTAATAAAGAACAAAGACGTCTCTAAGGAAAGAACCGTACATTACTTCTGCTGGAGAGACGACCAGCAACAGACGTTTAGTTTAATAAAGAACAAAGACGTCTCTAAGGAAAGAACCGTACATTACTTCTGCTGGAGAGACGACCAACAACAGACGTTTAGTTTAATAAAGAACAAAGACGTCTCTAAGGAAAGAACCGTACATTACTTCTGCTGGAGAGACGACCAACAACAGACGTTTAGTTTAATAAAGAACAAAGACGTCTCTAAGGAAAGAACCGTACATTACTTCTGCTGGAGAGACGACCAACAACAGACGTTTAGTTTAATAAAGAACAAAGACGTCTCTAAGGAAAGAACCGTACATTACTTCTGCTGGAGAGACGACCAACAACAGACGTTTAGTTTAATAAAGAACAAAGACGTCTCTAAGGAAAGAACCGTACATTACTTCTGCTGGAGAGACGACCAACAACAGACGTTTAGTTTAATAAAGAACAAAGAC